>NC_136008.1:1048284-1118284 GCF_048128805.1 Centroberyx gerrardi | reverse complement strand
TTCCTGGTCCTCAGCTTCGACCGCTTCGCCCGCGACGATGTCATCGGGGAGGCGGTGGTGCCGCTGAAGGGCGTGGACCCGAGCACCGGCCGGGTCCACCTCAGCCAGCAGATCACCAAGAGGAACATGCAGGTGAGCGAAGGCTTTTAACCTCATATTGACCGGCGGTCCTCGGTGTTTCATGTTGTGTTTTTGTAGATGAGGGGTTGTGGGTAATTTTGGTTCTGAGACAACCGTTCCCTCCTGGACACGTCCCAGCATCAGTTCTAGTAGCTGCTGCAGTTTAGGAATGATGTTCATATCTCCAATTTAAAAATTACAGGTGATCACATCCTTAAAAATGTTGCTATTTTTAAACTATTAAAGTCTCAGGAAAGCTAATAATCCAGTCGTGTTAAATTCATAACAGCACTCTGCCGGTGGAAATGTAATTTTGGAATGAACCTTTCCTAGAAAGCTGGCTGATAAAAACGTCTCGGTCCAAACAGTATTCGGAAACGTTTCAGTTTTTTCCTCTGATGAAACAAACTTCAACTGGAACCTGACCAAAGTATTTGAAATACTAACGGACGGAGAGAAATAAAAAGCTGTTTGTTCTCCATGAGTCTCTCCAGCTCCGACTTTCTCTGTTGCAGGTTTCCCACAGCGCAGCACGTTTATAGAACTAATATTATATATATAATATATATAGAATATTTCCCCTCTTAGTAAAAGAGTAACGCACTTCGAACAGCTTTTCACTAGGAGGCAGGAGCCACGGCCGGCGCTTCCCACAATGCACCTGTTTAGCACTGCAAGCTAAATAGAGGAGATGGGGGGTAAAGAAATGTTTTGCTAACATTAATTATACTAACATTACTAACAACACAAAATACTAACATTAATTATCAAAATTTTAGGCCTTAAAAAGTATTAAAATATCTTAAAAGTGAAGGCAGAGAGCGGTGACGCCAAATCAGACTGCAGGTTTCACAAAGCCAAATTGAAGACTTTTTAAGAACTTTTTAATGCTGCCTGGAATTAAATTTAAGACTAATTTAAAAACCAAAATAAAGACACAAATCTGTCAAAACCTGAGCTGAGGAAAACTGTGAACCAAAATTACTAGTTAAGGGACATGAAGTGCAACTGTGTTTAGTAAAGCAGACGATGCAGATTGTTCTGCTAACCTGTTCTGGATTAAGAGCAGACAAAGAAACCTGTCACATGGTGAAACATGACACTTAACAACTGGATGTAAAGCTCCACATCATGTAAACCAGACCTCCCCTCTCCTCTGTGATGATAAAGGAGTTGGATGTGTATCTAAACATGGTGAAAGCATCAAAACTAAATCCACACAATCCATATTAGAAAAGCGAGCCTCTAAACGAGCCGTTTGGACTTCCGTAACTTTGCGGCGTCACAAAGGTTCGCTCATTATCATTTCTGTAAGAAATAATAGACTAACAAAGTGTTTTTTTCAAAGCGGTCGAGCGGTCGTCGTCGTTTATTACCGGAGAGTTTTCCCTACCTGTAGCCGCCGGGCCGCGGCGTCTCACGTTTCGCTCTCGAAACGGTTAGCCGATCGGAACGGAGGGTCGTGAATATTAATGAGCCTTAAAGACACGGAGACAGAAACGGCCTGTTCTTGGTAAGGCTCAGAGAGATGCTGGAAAATGAACGTGGAGAAATGGATTGAGAGTGTTTTTGGTTCATGACACCACACACACAGCTTTGAATGGACAGAAAGACACTAAATAAAACTCTGGACAGAGAATATGGAGCTTTAACTGATCGTGGGACGTCCAGCACAGTCTGCGGCCCAGGACCTTTGTCAAATGTCATCCCTCTGTCTCTCTCCCAGTCTTTCCTGTCTCTCTCTACTTACAACTGTCTAGAAAAATGGCAAAAAAAATAAATGAATAAATAAAAACCTGCGACGGTGTTCTCTGTTCTCACGTTCTTGAGAAGTTCGTCCTCCGAGGACCGAGCAGAGAAAACTGCTTGGAAAAAAAATAAAAAAATAAAAAATGTACCTGCCCAGAAAAAAATTCCCGTCCAAAATACTTGATATACTTTTCTATATTTTTCATAGAAATGTTTTCAGAGAACTGTCTCTCCCCACTGTCAACTATCAAATAAAGGCAAAAATCAGTGACTGACTCAGTGAATCTTCTGTCACTTTCTGTGTGTGTGTGTGTGTGTGTGTGTGTGTGTGTGTGTGTGTGTGTGTGTGCAGTGTGAGAGTCGCGGGGAGCTGCTGGTGTCTCTGTCCTACCAGCCGGTGTCTCACCGCCTCAGCGTGGTCGTCCTGAAGGCCAGACACCTGCCCAAGATGGACATCACCGGCCTGTCGGCAAGTGAGTAGAGAGACTCTGAACACGACCGGAGAGTCCCGGTGTGTTCGTGGTGAATACGAGAAGAGCTGTGTGAAAACTCACAGTAGGCTTGGGTGATGTAGAAATATTGCAATATTTTGTGAATATCGCAATATTTCCCGTGTTATCGAATATATAATAATATGCACTCGGTAGTAACTAGGGCTAGACTGATATCTGGTCTGATATTAAACTGGGATCTGCTCCAGTCTCATATGATGATATGCAGTTTGACTGATTAAAGATTTCTTGTAGAATTGATCAATTAGTCCTTAACCTTTGATCAGATTCCACACAAATATGTGTTATTATGTTATTGTTATTATTATTATTATTTCAATGTACAAAATCTCTGCCATCACCAGCTTCATTCTGAAAACTTAAACCTATATCAGCCTTCAGACCCACATCAGTTGACTGTTTGCTCCCTCGTGCTCCTCTCCTCTCCAGATCCGTACGTGAAGGTGAACGTCTTCTACGGCCGCAAGCGCATCGCCAAGAAGAAGACCCACGTGAAGAAGTGCACGCTCAACCCGGTGTTCAACGAGTCCTTCATCTACGACGTCCCGCCCGAGCTGCTGCCCGAGATCGGCGTGGAGTTCCTGGTCGTCGACTTCGACCGGACCACCAAGAACGAGGTGCTGGGCCGCCTGCCGCTCGGCCTGCACAGCCCCTCCCCCTCCGGCTCCGCCCACTGGAGGGAGGTGTGCGAAAACCCCCGCCGGCAGATCTCCAAGTGGCACAACCTGAGCGAGTACTAAGAGTCTGTGTCGCACCGCCGAGCCAGAAAAACAACACCGCCGCTGGGACTCAAACAGCGGACGCCACTGGGAAAACAATGACTCAGTATACAGCACATTTACAACACACACACACACACACACACACACACACACACACACACATACAAACACATACTGATCATGGTATACTCTCTCTCTTTCTCTGTCTCTATTCTCTCTCTACCACGGCTACATTCACAAAACTACTACAAACGCAACTAAATGGAACCAGATAAAAGAAAAAAAGCTGTTTTTAAAACCAAAATGTAACCATGAATCCATCTAAGACTGTTAACTTGTCTCCTCTGGCTGTGTCGGTGTGTGTAGACGGGGGAAGGAATGCTCAAAAATGTAAGAAAAAAAAAAAAAAAAAAAAATGAAGAAAAAAAACAAACAATTCCCCTCTTGCTGTTGTTGTCATGCAGTTCATCGCATGTCTGTCTGAAGAAAAAACAAAACTCTTAAGAAATGAAGAGTTGAGAACTGCTGACATCACTCTGACATCACTCTGACATCACTCTGATTGACAGGAAGAAAATAGACCTGTTTCAGCTGTGAAAAAAAATACAATACCTGATATATGAAAATTGTAACAGTTAACACCGAATATAACAAAACGATCCAGTTTTAACTTAAAATAACGCTGAATATATCAAAAATAATAACAGTTTTACTATTCAATAGGACCAAATAGGACTGCTAGAAACTCCAGGTCTTCATATTAACACGATGAGACAATTTCAATGTTTTGGGGAAATAGGTGTTAGCTGGCAGCATGCTCTCCGTCTGCAGCGATGCTTTATAAAGAAGAAAACGTCAATTCACTGCTAACAAGATTCAGTTTCATGAGGAAACCGTGACAGGAAGTGAGACGACGCCCCGCTCCTGCTACTTTACTGGACCACGTGGATTTAATGCATTTACAAGACGACTGTGTATGACTTATTTCATGGTGTTGATATCCGAGTGCATTTGAAATTGTGTGTAAAGACGGTAAATAACGTCAGCATCACCCGGCTGAAGACTAGCCGCTCATGAAACCGCCTGCTAGTCGGCGCCGGACTGAGAGACGATGATGATGTAATATACTTTGTTTTTAACATGACCGCGTTCCTCTAATATTTAATTTACGACGTCCCGAAGACTTTCCTTCTTTTCTTCTGTGTGTTGTTTTGTATATTCTCATTCTATTCATGACCAAATTTGTAATCTAATTTGCACTGATTTGTAATAGGATTTTCCCCTTTGTAGAATGTATTCCTGCAGAAGTTACAGAGCCGAGTTCGGTTGAGTGTTTTCGTTCAGGAAGAGTGTTTTTATGGTTTTGGCACGGTGATGATTTCCCAGCAGGCTGCAGGTGAAGCGAGGCTGAAGCGAGGCACGTTAGCACGTTAGCTAGACATGCTAGCATTTGTTCTGTTTGTCACGCAGCCGACGAGCGTAACTTCACCATGCTAATTTACTCTAAACGCTACAGAAGGCTGCTAAATAAACCTTTTTCACCAACATGGCTGACGTTCTTCCTCTTCGTCTCGGCAGGTTATTGATCGGTTCTCTCCATCGCCGGCAATTTTAAGAAGCCGGCTTTCTGTCTGTGACACTGATTTAAAACACAGTCCAGCTGTTGTCACTGACAGATGTTTCTGTTTCTGTTGTCAGACGACTGAGAGACTAGAAAACAGTGATTTGATCCAGTGTCACACAATGCTAACACCAGAACTTACCGCTAGCCGGCCTGGTTAGCTAGTTAGCGTGTTGTGGCCGTCGATCAGAGTTGTCTAAGACGAAGTGGAAGTACGTCGGCCATGTTTGTGAAAAGCGTCTGTGAGCTCGCTGTCGATTCTCTCCCCGCTGAAACTGCTTTCTACTCTCAAATGCAAAACTCCTGCAGACTGACGGTGACAGGCTGCCTGCGCCAAACATCTCTTTCTTATTCTTTCCAGTTAATACGTACCAGTTAACCGTAGAGTTTAATGTCTCATCACACAGTGTCACATCTGTTTATCAGCCTTCTTCCAGCATTGTTCACTAAATCTGCTGACATTTTGACAGCTACTGGGATAAAAACTCAGAAGATTTACATTAAAACAGCAACAGACAGCTTCCCTGTGGTTGTGTGTGTGGAGACAAACAGCTGAAACTGCTGCATCACTGTTTTTTTTTTTTTTTAAAGTGTCACCCTCCTTGGATTTGTCTTGTCTCCACTCATCTGACATTTTTAAAAGGTTCATCAGCACACATGGACAGTGGATCTGAACGGAGACCTTGTTCAGGAGGTTCAGTTACATCAAGATGCAGAGGAAGATGTGAACCACTAGAGGGAGCAGCGATCTGTGAGTCTCTCTTAATGTGAGGGTTTCTCTACACTGTTATCACCCTGGAGCGGAGAGAAGAAGTGCTGCAGCGTAGACGGACTTCAACTCCTGTCTGCTCCGCCTTTTAAAATGTGAAGTTTGATTCCCCGGACCAGCTGGGAAAACCCGGACAGGAGAGTGAAAGAGAAACCCTCCCTCCTCCATCACCGCTGTCCCTGAGCTGGGAATGTGTGAAACTGTACATACTGTATGTAACTGTCCAGGCCGCTGCGTGGGTAGGAAGATGTCGGTCCCCTCGCCTCAGTAAAGCCCCGCTCACACCCAGAACGACAACTAGAGTAAAGTTATTAACAGTGAAGATGACTATAAAAAGATTGAAATCCTGTCTGTG
This sequence comes from Centroberyx gerrardi, assembly GCF_048128805.1. Lineage (NCBI taxonomy): Eukaryota > Metazoa > Chordata > Actinopteri > Beryciformes > Berycidae > Centroberyx > Centroberyx gerrardi. Next base: position 1,112,436 of record NC_136008.1, on the reverse strand, counting down.
TTCCCACTGCAGCTCAAAATAAAAACTCTAACTGGAACTATATTTTTGGTTTGATCTCACAGCGGTTTCTTTGTGGATGCACAGGCAACGATAAAACATTTTAAACCAATTAAATGCTTCGTCCGCTGAGGAATAATAAAACAATATTGGTGTGAGTGTGAATGCTCCATCAACAAGGCATCCTTACACTTTATTATCTTTACAGCTGTCCCTCTAGATGTGACTGGGCCTTTAAAGCGGTTAAAACAATCTGTGTCAAAACACAAAGCGTGTCCAGATCCAGATTTAACCAGCAGTTCTCAACCGGTTCGAAACACGCAGATGATGGTTTTTATTTTCCATTTCCAGACTGCATTACTTCTTTAATCATTGGAAAGAAAAAAAAGCCCGGAGGCATCAAAATACTCTCTATGAAGAAGAAAGCAGTTAGTACAAACATGCTGCTGAGTTTTAACACATTAGAAATTTCAGATTCTGGAAGTCGTGTTGCGACCCGCTGGTTGAGATCCGGTGGTACACCAGGATGTCCCGCAGGTCCTGGAAAAGTCTGAAAAACACCTTGAATTTCATAATTATTTAAATTGAAGGCTCCAAAACACCTCAGATGCTGTTAAATTTCAGCCTTAAATTCAGTTTTAAAGGTCTGAAGAAATTGCAGTTTCTTCCCAAGAGCCATCATGCTGTAGTCCCACAGTCTGAGAGGAGTACATGTTTTATTATCTTCTATTTCATCCCAACTGGCATTAACACGGTGTTAAGATCCGGTGAGCCCGGCAGACATCCTGGTGTGTTTCACTGCCATCGCCTCCTTCCCCTTCAGCCCGGCTCCGCTCACTCTTCGGTTGCCATGTGGGAGGAAAAAGCTGTAAAATAGTCCTGACTGTAGATGTGTACAGATGAAGGTGTTGTCTGCTGTCCATGGAGCTTCTGTGTGTGTGTGTGTGTGTGTGTGTGTGTGTGTGTGAGCGCCCCCTGCTGTAGACCTGGATGCTAACCTGTGTGTTGGGTTCCTTAACACTCATTGGACGTGCAAAATAAACGAGTTAGCCATGGCTGCTCCGTCTGACGCTTCGTTTATCTCTCGGTCTCTCTTTCCATGTCTGTGTATTTCTATCAATCTCTCTATCTGCCTCTGTCTCTTTCCCTCTCTCTCTCCCTTTCTCTTTCTTTCTCCCCTCTCTCTCTTCCTGTATTTCTCTCTCTCCTTCTCTTTCCCTCTCTACCTTTCTCCCTGTATTTCATTCTATCTCTCTCTCTCTTTTCTCTTTGGGTCCATGTCTCTTTTTCTCTCTCACACTCAATTTCTCTCTATTATTATTATTATTCCCTGTTTAATTACACAGCTCCCTCTGGTGGCCATATGAGCTGTGGGCTCAAAGCAGCAAACACACACACACACACACATACAGACAAAATAAAATGCCACTTGAATTGGACTTCCTGCGGTCCTAGTCCTTTCTCTTTTGTTCTTTTTGTCGCTGTAGCTCAGCACAAACTTACTGAACTCTTCGGTTTTCCGTCTGACTGTCCCATCCGCTACACCTGTGGTTCTCAAAATGGGGTGCAGGGACCCCCCAGAGGTCCTTGAGTGGTTCCAGGGCTTATTCAAAGACATTTCAAAGGCTTCGGCTAGCTCTCTACTCTGAATCTGTTTTCATATCTGAGGCTTTTTCAGTCCTCTGCTGAATGGCAGATACACCTAAGCTGGAAAAATTGAAGTAGTCCCTTCTTAATATTATTAGATTAATATCCTTTCTGTATACAGAGTTATGTAGGGAACCAGAAACCTTCTCAATACACATATCAAGGAAATGTACTTTCTTCACATCTAATTCCACTGTGAACTTTGTTGGATCGTTTTCATTAAGCAGCCTCTAACACTCATGCAGTTCATCAGCATGTGGATCCAAACAAGTAAATAAAAGAACATGAGTGCACATTGCAAGGACAGTGTGTGGGAGTTTCTTCATTCTTGGACTCTCTTCCATAACGAAACGTGTTTTCATTCAGTAAAGAACAGCATCAGAAACAGTAGTTTGAGGACCCACAGAGTCCTAACCCTGAACACCCAGGCCTGAACACGACCACAGAGACCTGGGGCCAGCTGCATAAAGATAGACCTGGTCTGAGACTTAAATGTGACTTTAAGTCAAACTTGCTATAGACATTTATATTTACCTGTTCCTACTACTTGTTGGTTGTTGTAGATCTCTAATGAGTTGTTTCTGTCTCTAAAGGCTCGCTCTCTTCTTCAGACTCTTCCCAAAAACCAAAGATTTGGCATCTTGTATGAAACAGCTTCAGTATTTAAACGTCCCACTCTGACAGGCCGACTCGTTGCCATAACAACAAAGTTCTTAACTCAAGATTAGCCGAGGGGGAGGGGCTAACATTCCTACCTCAAAATAAGTCAGTTGTAATATTTAAGTAACAGACAGTCTTTTTTTTTATTACAAGATTTATTTATTGACAACGCACTCAACAAGTTCACTTGTCATTTTTTATACAGTGTAAAATACAATAACAGAAGAAGAAAAGAAAATAAACAAAAATAAATACACCCTCCCCCCCACCCCGTCCCGAGAATGGTACAATGATCAACATCATTCGCAACATCAAGTCCTTTAAGGATATGTTAAGGAGAAAAATAAAATAGCAGGTCCACTAAGTGAATAAATATGGTATCAATTAAGGGGATTTATTGAAGGGAGAGAGTCCAGAAAGGAGTTATATATGTTTTATATTGCAGGTGATCTTCTCTGGAGTGCAATACGACGAAAGTTCATTCAGCCAGTGCTTTTGTGATGGTGAGTTTTCTGATTTCCAGTTTATAAGAATATTGTTTTTCCCAGCCGTGCCAGCAAGTAACACAAAATACTTCTTATGGTGAGTTACTTTAAGCATATCGACATCTCCCAATAGCCAAATCCTGGGGTCACGTGGTATTTCGGACTCTATGATATCTGAAACAGTGGCTATAACGAACTTCCAAAAATCTTCCAGGTAAGGGCAACACAGAGCAGATGAAACAGATCGCCTTCAGCTGTCTTACACCTCCGGCACATGGCAGATATATTCCCATCACTCTTGTGTAGCCTGTGTGGGGTGAAATAGGTTCTGTGAAAAATATTGAATTGCATTTGCCTATGTTTTGTGGAGACTAAAACTGTCTGAGATCTTTCCAAGATATTTTGCCAAAGGGCGTCATCATAGTCTGTCTCCCACTTGTGTTTAATAGACAGCCTGTCGTAAATTGGTAGGTTACTATTAAAGACACCATGAAATGGCATCTTTACTTCCTGTATTTGATGCATTTCCTGTTGAAACAGGATGTCGGGGCGGGACATAATGCAGTGAGGGATCAATCAAAAGTCTAAACCAATGGAATATCAGTCAGGGAGAGAAAGGCAATTTTATTTGATGGGAGGGGTGCAGAGGGGCGGAATTGTTCAAAAATCTGATGGTTTTATTGGTTAGAAGTTTATTTACACCTACTAGAGCAGCATGAAGTCACCATGAAAGATACTCTGTTTTCCAGGAAGTAAAAGTAATGGGAGTTCATTTCATGGGGACTTTAAGGATGTTATATATGGAGGATATCAGCCCCCTAGTGGAGGAGACTAGTAACAGACAGTCTTAATTAGACTATTCCAACCTGAGAATCTAAGACCAGTCTAAGGCTTAGACTAGTCTTAAACTAGCTTTATGCAACCTCTCTACGCTGTCTATAGTTTCATGTCTGAGCGCTGATTGTTGACCTCCGTGTATCATTCACTAATCGTGTAAAACCAGGGGAAATGAGCCACCCAGTCACATGAATCTTTGTCTGAAACACACAACACCCTTCCCTTCATGATGAGGGTTAGCTGGCCTTTTCCTCGTCTCGTCGCCCCGGGCTGCAGAGCTGCTGATGCTGTAATGCTTTCAGCTGCTGGGAAAGAGACGCGTTCACACAGCAGCTGAGACTTGAGCAGCGTTTGGTAAGGTGTGGCTCTCACCAGGTAGCCTGAGGCCAAATTTGACTTTGACAGTTTTTAATCATTATAATGGACAGCAAAGATCAAGCAAAAATCACCAGGAATTTATTTGTTGGAGAAAAAACCACACATCAGGAAGCATCAGGACAAAAATTTCCTGTGAGCTGATAGTTTGGTGACTTGCTTCTGTTTGTTAGCAGTTTGCTCTCGACATCAAATTGAGTCGATGAAGCCTTTACAGCTTCTCGGCTCCAAAACAGGGATGTAATGGTTATTTACCAGCAGGCTATGGTCAAAGTTTAATTCATCAAACCCGGCTGACAGCCTGTGGTGCATTATATGGGAGTGAAAAATATATGGTTTCATATATGGTAGTCTGTCCTCTCACGTCAATCAGGGAGACTCTGGAAATGAGTGAATACCGTAAAACTTCAATTAAACGGCGAGTCCCTTTTACTGGCCGGGTGTGGCTGCACGTTCTGACAAATAAAGGCCGGTCTCAATTAGAAGCCGGTTGCCATTGACGCTGAGAAGCAGTTTAATTTTTTTTTACTTGCATTCAAACGTCAGTCACATTTACTGATCGCCATGGCGGCATAGGTAGGTAGGCTACCGGTATTTTGATTCTCTCTCTCTCTCTCTCTCTCTCTCTCTCTCTCTCTCTCTCTCTCTCTCTCTCTCTCTCTCTCTAGCATGAAGAGAAGACTTGAGACTTGACTTGACTTGGGTTCTGGTGACTTGGGACTTGACTCTGACTCTGACCTGATTCATTGACTCCACTTCTGCTGCTTCCTCCTTCACTCACACATCTCTCTCTCTCTCTCTCTCTCTCTCTCTGCATGAGGTTGGCCTAGATGCGCTGTCTCTCGGAGCGAGATCAAATGAATGATTCGTAACTGATATGTTATTCAATAGCCTAATTTTTATACAAGTAATATTCATACTGGTTTAAATAAACAATTTGATAGTATTTCCCATCTTTGCTGAGCAAGAGTTTTGTGCGAAAGGAATTAAAGGCCTGTCCCAAATATAGGCCGGTTGAGTTCAGTGTTTGAAGCAAATAAAAGCCCGGGCTATTAATTGAAGTTTTACGGTATGAAAAATTATTTATTTAAAGAGATTTGGCAGGACCCCCGATGCTGGACCGTGGTTGAAGTCAGAGGGACTTCTCGGGACAGGGACGCCTGCCCCCCCGGGGGTCACACACTGGGGGGGTGGAGGGGCGAAGGCCTTAACGACAAGATACTGTGAACAGCAAGAGGTTTGCTTCTAAGCTGAGTGGACTGATTGGATGCAGCTGGACAGTGATTGAAAACCGGAGCACTGGGTGAGTCTCCCTGCTAGATCTTATGTTACCGCTCACATTAATGGCGAACAGGGACTGACGCTGCGTTATGCTGTTAGAAGTTCAGAGGAAGACGCAAAAATAACGAGTGGGGAATTTTCTGTTGTCTTTGGGACTAGTTTGAAGCATGATGACAGCACACAGCTGGTTTGGTAATAAGATCTCGTCAGTCATCAGTAACTGCTCCACTTATCCACAGAAAGTTAGTGGATATAGGCAGAAATCATACCAACCCTCTTACATTGGCTTCCAGTCAATTTTAGGATTGATTTCAAAATTGTATTGAAAACTTTCAAAGCTATAAATGGCCTGGCTCCAGCAAGCTGATCTCCTTATGTGCAGAAGCATCTGAGATCAGCAGACACAACTCTGACTTTTCTAAATGCTGATTAAAGACTAAAGATGATGAAGCCTTTGCAGTCAGGGAACCGAAACCTGAAGAAATACATTCATCGAATTCTGTATCTTCTTTCAAGATCCAAAAGAAACTCACTTTTATCATCTTGTTTTCAATTAACACCTTGTTTCCTTTTCAAATTCATAGATATCATTTGTCCATATTTGCTGCTTCTTCTAGTCTCCTTAACTGGAACCCAAAAACCCACCAATCTCAATTCCTTTCAATGCTAAATCCCCTCAACCATAAATTCAATTTGAAGTCCCCTCAAACTAAAGCCCTCTCAACCAGGAGTTCATGCAATCCTAAGTCTTTTAATTTAAACCCCAGGTCACCTCAACCCTAAATCCTATCAACCTTAAATTATTTTCCAACCCTATGTCCTCTCAAACCTAGGTCCCCTTAACCCTAAGTCCCTTCAACTCCAAATCCCCTCAACCCTAATTCCCTTCAACACTCAAACTAAAGTCCGCTTAACCCTAAATCCTCTCAACCATAAGTCCATGCAACCCTAAATCCTTTAAAGTCCCCTCAAACCTAACTTAGGTTGAATGGAGGGTAATTACGCAGACTCAGATCTACATAGCTTTATCAACAGATGACTATGGTCCAATTGATTCACTAAACAAGTGCACTGAACAAATCAATGACTGGATGTGCCACAACTTTCTGCAACTAAATAAAGATAAAACTTAAATAATTGTTTTTGGTGTCAAAGAGGAGAGACTTAATCACTGCTCACCTTGAATCCTTCTCACTGGAGACTAAAAACCAAATACAAACACTATAATTGACAATTACAAAATCTGCCTACTATCACCTTAAAAATATCACAAGAATTAAAGAATTCATGTCCAAGCAGGACCTTGAAAAACTTGTTCATGCATTTATTTTTAGTAGGCTTGACTGCTGTAACAGTGTCTTTACAGTCTCTCTAAAAAAGCTCTGAGAGAACTGCAGCTCATCCAGAATGCTGCTGCCAGGGTTCAGACCAGGACTAAGAACATGGACCGCATCAGACCAGGACTAAGAACATGGACCGCATCAGACCAGTGCTGAGATCACTGCACTGGCTTCCTGTGTGCCAAAGAATTGAGTTTAAAATCCTGTTGCATGTTTATAAAGCACTAAACGGTTTAGGACCAAAACACATTTCTGATCTCCTTCAGACCCCTCAGGTCTTCAGGTGCTGGTCTGCTTCCTGTCCCGGGGTCAGAACAGAGCATGGAGGAGCAGCTTTTAGTCTTTCTGCTCCTCAGGCCTGGAACAAACTTCCAGAACATCTGAGGTCCGCCTCCACTTTACAATCTTTTAAATCAGGGCTTAAAACTCTTCTGTTCGCCAGGGCTTTTTAAGAAATTTAGGAGAATGCTTATCTGCACTGGAATATTTATAATTTATAATTTTTGGTTTACCTTTTATGTCTTTATCATTTTTTATCTTTTATATCTTTTTGCATGTCTTTTTAAATGTGATTTCAATGCACTCTGTATTTGTCTTTTATTTATGTAAAGCACTTTGAATTGCCGATGTGGATGAATTCTGCTGTATAAATAAACTTGCCTTGCCTTGCCGAAGTCCTCTCAACCCTAAGTTCCCTCAAACTAAAGTCCCCTTAACACCAAGTTCCTTCAAATCCAAGTTTTATCAACCCTAAGTCCCATCAGCCCTTGTTCCCCTCAACCCTAACTCTTCTCAACTCCAAGTCCTCTCAACCCTAAATCCAATCAACTGTAAAGCCTTTCAACCCTAAGTCCCCTTAAGTCCTCTCAACCCTGAATCTGATCAACCCAACGTGATAAAATTTGGTGAAATGAGAACAAAGTTTGATATGCCGATCACGCGTTGGCCAACGGTTACGTTTAGGCAACTAAAACAACTCTGGCTGAGGTCAGGGAAAGGCTTTGGTCGTGGTTAAATAAGAAAAACTTAAGCTAGAAATAAAAACTTTGTGCACAGAGAACATATTTAGATTTTAAGACTTTGTGCTTATTTCACGAAACTGCAGGAGATCAGGCTGGGTCAACGATAAATCCTTTCAACCCTAAGTACCCAGAAAACCATAAAACTCAACTATATTTTAGCTGACTGTGTTTTGGTGAAACACAGATATAATCTAATAAAATCATGGTTCCCTCCTCTTTCCTCGAGGAAAGGTAGGGACGTTGTGTCTTGCTCAAGGACTCAAGATGCTTCCTGACCCCTGGTCCTCCAGCTGATGGACTTTAACTCTGAAGACTAAACCTCCCTGCTGCCCTACAGTAGCTTGTATTCATTTGATTTTAATGTGCACCAAGTTAAAGGTCTTCCATAAACAGCATCCTAAAAATGAATAACACTTTATTTGTATTGTCCAATATTGATACTCAACTATCAGGTGACAAAAGGTAGATGTTCAACAAAGAGCCTCTTGCCCATTTGCTGCCTCTCTACAGACGATGTAACCCCAAACCTGAGTTTAGCCTAACCCTAACCCGAAGACTAACCCTAGTCCAGACACTGAATATCTACAGACTGCTTTTCACGCAATTATGAGAATCACTTGGAACTCAGTAGACTTCTCAGTGACATTATAGTGAGATGGACATTGGACAATCCAAATAAAGTGGGACCTTTTATTTTATATTGTTGTGCTTATAAGGTAATAAATAGGACATTGAATCTGTACGAGTGATGAAGTGTTGTGATTTAGCTTTTTTGGTGAACCCACTTTCTCTCAACCTGCCTCGTCTACTTCTACTGCATTTAGTGATTTCCTACGTTTCCCAGAATGCCTTTCGACAACCTCCAGAGAAGGGGCATCGACTTGTTGTATCCAGGTGGGCTTTAAGTGCAGAGAGAGAGAGAGAGAGAGAGAGAGAGAGAGAGAGAGAGAGAGAGAGAGAGAGAGAGAGAGAGAGAGAGAGAGAGAGAGAGAGAGAGAGAGAGAGAGAGAGAGAGAGAGAGAGAGAGAGAGAGAGAGAGAGAGAGAGAGAGAGAGAGAGAGAGAGAGAGAGAGAGAGAGAGAGAGAGAGAGAGAGAGAGAAAAGAGTTTTTCCAGTGGTAAACAAGTGAGAGTTGCATCCCTTCCTCAACCCCATCCTGTCTCTCTGCTGCAGTGCATGCTGGTCTCTCTCCTGCTCCTGCAGTGCATGCTGGTCTCTCTCCTGCTCCTGCAGTGCATTCTGGTCTCTCTCCTGCTCCTGTGGTGGAGAAACTGGTCTCTCTCCTCTTCTCCGATGGATTTCTCCCTGTATGATTGTTGAACGTCTCTTGGTGCAAAATGGCGGCTCTAGAAAGAAGCCCTCGCTCTTTGATTCTGAGGGACTGACACCAAAACCTGACGTTTACCGCTGATGTTTAGACATTTAATTGTTTTAGATGTTTTAGAAATTGTTTTAGATGTTTTAATTGTCTTTTTTTTTTACATTTTCTGATATCAAACTACATTGTAGCTGCTGGAAATATCTGGAGGTGACGTCACCTCGTCAGTTATCCACCAAGAAGAAACTCCTGAATGGAGCCAGAGATGCAAAGGGACACTGCCAACAGCTGTCTTCTAAACAATGCTAAAATATGTTGAGGTGAACCTTTCTTTAAGCTTTTCCTTTCACTAGTGAATGGCCTTCAGGTTCAGCTGGGCAGGCGGAGCTGTCTTGTGCCTGTGTTTCTTCAGACTTGACCCCAGCTAGGAGTTTCCAACGTCGGCTTCTAAATGGGCTCATTTATTCAGAGCTAATTGATTTGTCACCCACACTGAAGGGAAATAGCAGGCTGCCGTTTACCAATTTTTGGTGTCAAAGCGAAGCCTCATATTCTGCATAGTCAGCATCACATGAGCGACGTCACATCGAGCCGTCCAATGGCGTCGCTGATTTCTGCCTCAAATTTTCCTTATTTCTCCGCAGCGGGTCACATAGGAAGTGACTGTGCTCTCTGCAGGTCGCCACAGCAATATATTGGAAGCCCGGGTACAAATTTTCGCTTTCGTCGATTTCTAGAGATTCAGTCAAGCAACTTTTCTCTGATGGGGTAAGAAGGACTTGAATATATTCTGTTACAATTCTGCACAGTTTGTGTTCTCTCTCTAATTATTTGATAACTGGTGGAAATTTTCTGCTCCTCAAAAGTGTCAGCAGGTTTTACGTTTTCTTAATGTTTTTTTTTGTTTTGTTTTTCAAATGAAGCGTTCTATTTATAAATGCTATATATCAATTTCAGATGAAAAAAAATCATGACCTGAACTTAGGGCTGGGTGTCATTTAAAAAATGACGATACCAGTACCAATACCAGTACCCTTAAAGTGATACCGATACCAACAGAGTACTTCGATACCTTTTTTCTTTTTACGTTTTGGTGGCATCTCGGCACGCTGAACTGCCGACTCCGTCACACACACCGCGCTCGACTTCACCACAGACTGTATGGGTTGTAGCTGCTGCGGTAGCGGGCCAATCACACGTCGCGTTAAATCGAAGAACGCTTGCGGAGATTGGCTGCGAGCAAAACCATACAAATAGTCATTTTTTTCTAGATCTGTGTACAAAAATTATCCAATGCAGGTATCGTTTGACTGGAGAAGTTTCGATACTACTCGGTACCGGGTTATTTCAGTTGATACCTTAAAGGTATCAAGTACCGATACTCAGCTCTACCTGAACTTCATCATTCAGTATCTCAAAAGGACTCATTTAGTCAACCAAGGACTTCAGTACTCTACTATTATCAAAAAAGTATCATCATTTGCTTTAATTTTCCCTATCTGTTATTTTAGGAGTAACTAACCCTAAAATAATCAAATATTTCCATGCGTGTTTTCCTCTTCGACAGTGTTTCCATCAGCATCTCCCTGTAGGAGATGGGTGGTGTTTCCCATGAGCCTTTTGGGCGCAGCTTCAGTGAAATCTTGGATCATTCTTGCGTTCGGTTGCCAGTCTGAAGGCTTCTCCGTTTAACACTTTGGTGACACTTCTTACAGTGTGTTTTCTCATCTGTGTAAATTAACTAAAGCTAAAACCTCGTTGACGTTTCCCTCCGGTGTCGTTATGTCTTGAAACACAGAAACTAAATGTAACAGAAATTATCATTGCTGTTTGTTGCTTCAAAAACAAACTGTTGACTTTAACTGAGCAATGTAAACTCGTATCTACATTGTTGGATTTGGATGTGTAACAGACAACCTCCATAACTCAATCCTCATCCCAAATTAGTCGTTTCTGCATAATAGCTTGAAATTTTTTGTACAATTTTTTATTACCATCTAACAACTGCTAATGAGACCATAACCTGAAAGAGTTCATGTAATGTAAAAACACATTGCAGATACACTGTCAGGTGTAAACCTCGTATCTCCACAATGCCAAATGTTCAGGAACTAAGAAAACCAGCCTTGTTTTAAGCTTGATGACGATGCATTTCCACATTATCCCAGTGGGCTTGATGGTTTCTTCAGCCCAAGAAGTCTGACAGTAATCTCAAGGCAGCAGGTGATCCAGGTAATCACCAAAACTGGAGTTATGAGGTTTTCACATGACAGCGATCTCCTTGTGTCTGGGCTGTAAGAGTTCACATGTGAGTGACTCTTCAGCACCAGGTAAGCTCATAACAACACGCCCTGACACGTGTTTGCTAAACGTGTGTTTTCCTAAAACCAGACACATGGATGTGCTCAAAACAACATTTTACTTTCCATGAAACAATTTGTTCACACAGCTGTTTCACGATGCTCTTATCGCCCAGATTCACCAAAATGAAACCGATGAGACTGAAATGAAAGAGTCGTCTGTGTGAGTCGCCGCTTTACGAGCGACGCTCCAATAATAAACGGCTTCATCGCTGTTTTGTGCCTCTGCGCTGTCTGGCCGCTCAGCCAGCCAGGCAGGGAGAAGCTGATTTCCATGCTGGCTGAGCCGAACAGAACGGGCTTTGTGGCCCGCTGGCAGCTGACTGCCTCATGCCGAGTTGAGGTTTGAATTAAAAAATTAAAAAAAGCAGTCATGAAGCGGAGGTGGCGGAGGATGTTCGCCGTGACCTTTTGCGGCAGCGTTTCTGTTTCAGAATGACGCACTCCCTCTCTCCCTTCTCTCTCCTCAGATTCGGTGAGAGAGAAATGTCGTACTCAGATCATCAACATCTTGAGGTGAGTCGGAGGACAGAAACAGGAAAACAGGAATAAACATCTGTGGAATTTCTCTAGAAGAGCAAAACTTCTCTTCCACACAGCGACATCTGGGCCCAGTTTGTCAAAAACTTTCTGATTGGATTTCAGTAATCCGATTGGATTAAACCTGATAAATAAGATAAATAAGATTCTGATCATTCAGATGGGATTTGGATTAGCTCATCCCATCCAAGTTAACCAAGTTTAAAAACACAAAAGCCCAGATCAGATCAGATCAGATCAGATCAGATCAGATCAGATCAGATCAGATCAGGAGAGGTTTGATGATGATGGAGGATTCATGAAGAGCTTCACACAGAACCAACAAACTGTGATGGAGCTGCTGAGGATGTCATGATGAACCTAAACATCATGAATATAGATTAAAAATAGTGTTTGTATTTTAGTAAATGAAAAAACCTTTAAAATAAAGACCAGAGAAGCTGCTGGTTTTAAAAGGATCCTTGACTTCATGAATGAAACGAATGAAGTTTTGTTTTGAATTATTTTTGAATTTTGTCTTTCAGTTCTCATGCTCTGTATAGTTGAGCAGATACATGAAATGAACATGTTGAACACTCTCTGACTGACAGACAGACAGACAGACAGACAGACAGACAGACAGACAGACAGACAGACAGACTTCTAATTAAATCTGGATTCTGTAATCTTGATCTTGTTTGATCTGGATCAGAAGGATCCTATCTGATATGTTTTTAAAAAGTGACTCAAAATCAGAAAGATCAGTCTGATCGCTTTTCTAATATGGATTGTGTGGATTTAGTTTTGATACTTTCACCATGTTTAGATACACATCCAACTCCTTTATCATCACAGAGGAGAGGGAGTCTTGCTTTACACCATGTGGAGCTTTAACACAACAGTCTGGATAAGAAGTTTCCATGTAAACATCATGTTCTGATCCCCTGAACCTGAATAAGATCAGTCAGTAAGCAGAGTCACATTAAGACATGTGCAGTATTCTGGTTTCAGTCTCATTATTGAAGCGGTTCAGACTGTAAAACCTGAATCCAACCAGGACTCTATCGGAGGATCGGATGACGCTCCTCTGAAACAGATTCATTTGGATATTGTTTTATTTAGAATAAGGCCAATAGTCGGATTATTGCTGTCTTTGTAAAGTATAGTCAAGATTAAAGGTTTTAAGAAGTGATACAGAGCACTTTACATGTTCTGTGTGTGTGTGTGTGTGTGTGTGTGTGTGTGTGTGTGTGTGTGTGTGAAGTCTCCCTGCTGACCTGTCTCCTCTCCTGCAGACCAGCGCGGTGCAGCGTGTTTCCCGGCTGCCGCTCGTCCGCTCCGCTCTGCAGTCGGTGACCTCGGCGTACACGGAGGTCAAAGGTCGCTACCCCCTGCTGGGCCTGGTGGGCGGAGCCGCCGAGCTCAGCGTGCGCAGCGTCTCCCTGGCCGCCATGCAGCGCGCCACGCCCCTGCTGCAGAGCCTGGAGCCGCAGAGTGGGTGGAGCCTAACGCTTCTCCTCTTTTAAATCACTTCTTAAAACTTACAACTTTTACAGGCTTGCATTTATGTTTTTGATCTGGTGTTTTTTCTTCTGTTTTCTTTGATCTGATTTCATTTTACACATCTATTTATTCATCTTAATAATTAATATATTTTCTCTTGCTTTTGTCTCTTATTTGTATCAACATCTTTTACTATTCAGTCTTCCTGTAAAGCACTTTGTAAGCTCTACTTTCAGATAAGTGCTATATGAATAAAGTGCATTATATTATCAGTAGTAGTATTAGTAGTAGTAGTAGTAGTAGTAGTAGTAGCAGTAGTAGTAGTAGTAGTAGTAGTATTCATATAGCACTTTTCAAAACACAGCTGCAAAGTGTTTTGCAAAGTGGAAAAACAAAAAAAATGTCTTCAACCTGATGATATTTATATTTTTCCTGTATTTTGAAGATTGAATCCAGACTGAATTATGAGTCCTGGTGTTTTTTTTTCCCAGTATATTATGGTCTGTGTGTTCCCTCTGCAGTGGAGGTTGCTAACGGTTACGCCTGCGTCGGTCTGGACCGTCTGGAGAGAAGCTTTCCGGTCCTGCAGCAATCCACAGACGAGGTCGGTCCGCTCACACACACACACCCACACACACACGCACACACACACACACACACACACACACACACACGCACTTCACCGCACACAACCAAGACATCTGATTGTCAAAGCCACATTCCAACTGTGCTGATATGTCCCATAATGCACGGCTAGTTGCTTATAATTTGTTGCCATGGTAACTCTTGTGGTAACCAGGAGCTAGTTGGTGATCTGTTTTGTTTTCTTCTGTTTTTTAATTCTTACACTCAGTATGTTCACTTGTCTACTCTGGAGAAAACGTATAAAAGCCGTAATCCAGCAGGTGGCGCTCTGAGGTCACGGGCCGCCACGCCGCTGCTGCGTCTAAAACTTCAAAACACACCGACACACCCAGACCGCTTCAACACGGTTCAGGTTTCACTTCTTGATTGTTAAATATTTGCTGCTTGATGCTTGTTCTTCTTCTACCGTACCGCCGGCTGTACGAGCGCACGCCGGATTCCCCTCCGACTCACCTGAACACCGAGCGTGGACACGAGAAACTCAGAAATGAGAAATGAGACGATAATAAAGCGACTGATGAGTCAGAGGAATTGATGGCAGCCTTGCCGTAGCGCTGCTGCGTAACTGTAGTGTCTTCCTTAAAGCAATAGTTGTGTATTTTGAACCCTGGGCCCAAATAACATGTAGGCTATTCCATCATGATCCCTATTAGTGAAAAAACTATTCCTTTAAATAACTTCCTGTCACTGCTGCAGGTGAACTTTAGGAGACATCGCTCTACTACTTTAACTACACACAAAGCATTTTTAATGAACATTTTCAGTGACATGGCTCCAACAGCCGTCACGCCCTTAACCCTGGTGACTAACTCCCATGCTTCAGTATGGAGGCTCCGCTGGGAGGTGGGGAACGCTTTATTTTCGGGGTCCACAATTTCCTAATCATTTCCTAGAAAGGAACTGTTAATTTCTCAGGAAGTTTCCTAGAAAGAAGCATGAAGTGAAGCAGCAGCTCTATAGAAACTGTCCGGAGAGTCGATCAGATACTGAACAGAGGTCAATCTAGTAACCCAAGTCATTATTCATATAATTATATAATATAGTTCTTTGTTGAATTCCTTCCTCTAATTTCTAATTGTCTGTATAACTGCTAGATCGTTTCATGGTTCTGTCTGAAACAACAGAAGAAACTGGAGGAGCTTACCAGCTGCCATTCAACTCTTTCTCTATTTTCCCTGTAATTAGAACATCATTTCATGGTTATTTCCAGGAAACTTCCTCAGAAATTAACAGTTCCTTTCTAGGAAATTATTAGGAAATTGCAGACCTGGAAAATAAAGCGTTATTGTGAGGTGTGACCCAGATAACAGCAGAGTGTGACTGGGTGTCACCGTCCCTACATCATCAAAAACATCCATCTCATATATACTTCAGAATGTGTCATGAGATATTTAAAATAAATATATAAAAATTACTAAAACAATAAAAAAGTAGGCTATCTTTACATATAAATTACATTCAAAATATCTTTCTCGTAGATACTGTATGTTGTCAGCAGTGGAGAGGAAGAAATAAATTTATGTATTTCCAGCATCCAAAATATATTTCAAATGAATGCCATACATTTTGGCTAGTTTTGCTATATTTTGTAACACATTCTGAAGTATGTGAAATGCATTTTTTTGTCCAGTATGGGACTGGAAAAGCGATGTGTCATTTTCAACACATATGCATGACATGACATGTTTAGGGACAATACACACTTGTGTTACCTTTTGACACAAGAATAATAATAATATCAGATGTTTGAATATGTGTTAGTTGTCTTAAAGCTCCACATGGTGTAAAGCAGGACTCCCTCTCCTCTGTGATGATAAAGGAGTTGGATGTGTATCTAAACATGGTGAAAGTATCAAAACTAAATCCACACAATCCATATTAGAAAAGCGAGCCTCTAAACGAGCCGTTTGGACTTCCGTAACTTTGTGGCATCACAAAGGTTCGCTCATTATCATTTCTGTAAGAAATAATAGACTAACAAAGTGTTTTTTTCAAAGCGGTCGAGCGGTCATCATCGTTTATTACCGGACAGTTTTCCCTACCTGTTAGCCAATCGGAACAGAGGGGTCGTTAATATTAATGAGCCTTAAAGACACGGAGACAGAAACGGCCTGTTCTTGGTAAGGCTCAGAGAGATGCTGGAAAATGAACGTGGAGAAATGGATTGAGAGTGTTTTTGGTTCATGACACCACACACACAGCTTTGAATGGACAGAAAGACACAAAATAAAACTCTGCAGTGGAGAATCTGGAGCTTTAATGTTGAAAGTGACACGTCCGTCTTCAGAGTTTCCTTCAGTCTGTCAGGTTTTCATGGTTCTGCTGCTGCAGAGCGTGTGACAGCCAGCAGCCTCCGCCGCACAAAAGACCATTCACACATTCGGAGAAACGCCGTTAGATTTCCAGAAATCAATTTCTCTCAGTTCATCTCCACCTTCCGAGTATTCCTCTTCCTCTTCCTCCTCCTCCTCCTCCTCCTCCTCCTCCTCCTCCTCCTCCTCCTCCTCCCGCTGTGTCGAACCAAACCTTCCTGGAATCAAAGGCTGTTATTCCAAAACTCTTTATATCTAAGTCAGAATAAGACAACGCATGGGAAGTCTTCGAAAATATACTTTAAAGAACCACTCAAAAAGTTTAAAAAAAAAAAGTTATCCGAGGCTGTGACTCCAGAAGTGAATCCCTGCTGAAGGGAAAATAAAGACGGTGTCATTTTTGTGCGTTGGAAAACTTTTTTACTGGGAATTATTATTTTTGACTAGAACTTAAAGTCACAATGAAATAAAAAACCTTATCAGCTAATTTTACATGTCATAATATACCCATTAGGGGTGCAACGGATCACAAAACTCACGGTTCGGATCATTTTTCGGATCAGCAAAAAAAAAAAAAAAAAGGGGTTAGGGTTAAATTAATTTAAAAATGTGTTACTTTGGCTCTGATGCAGCCGCCTCTCTCTGTCTGTAGTCACCACTCTGTAGTCCCGCCCACAGCACTCTCTGATTGGTTACACATCACGAGTAACAGCCTATCAACACTGAAGGCTTTGCCACAGACAGGCAAAGAGCCCGGAGCCGCTCCGAGTGGAGCTGCGTGTCGAAGGGAAGGCGGCATATTGCTGAAGTTGCAATAAACAATCTTGTGATCTATTTCAATGATGACAAGCATGCCCAGTTTCCCAGTCACACCTCTGAAAATGTCCAGTCAGCCTACGGGATTTCACTCAATGAAGGCGAAAGCGACGGCTTTTAAATCAGTCGCTCTTCCTTTTTTTTTCTTTCCTAACGCAATCATTTTGCTTCAGAGTAAAACACAGCACGCGTCTGTCCTGTCTGTATCTTCTCACTGCAACTCTGCATCGAGATTTAGGGAATTATTACTTTAAAAAGTAACAGCGGCAGTAAAACTGTATTTCACACTATGATGGTTAAACTTTGCAATGAATCCGCGGTTCACATGCGTGCCGAACCGTGGGGGGGGGATCCGTACAGATCACAGATCAACTACGGTCCGTTACACCACTAATACCCATATTTAACAATAAATAAATAATAAATTCTAGTGTGTTTATATCAAAATCCCATTCCTTCTCCTTGCTGGAAACCAGAGTGTCTTTAACGGTGACATCATGCTGCACCAGGAGGCAGAGATAAAAACTGACATCATCACGTGGCACCAAAGATCAGCCAATAGCAGATGGCGATTTCAGTAGCATGCCGTTTACCTTTAGATGTCAGGCTGCACACAGATTTGGGGTTTAGTTTCTCTTTAAGGAAGTGAGATGCTCTAAAAGCGTGTGATTTGAAAGTGGATTTAGAAAGACTTCACATGTATCGTCTTCTTCTGACTCAGCTGTTAGAGAGCAGCGGTCTGTTCTGCACTGAGGAGACAAAGTTTCTGTATGCTTTAGATCTCCACTCACCGGCCACTTTATTAGGTACACCTGCTCCAATCACGTGGCAGCAGCTCAGTGTATAAAGCAGCAGACACGGTGAAGCGGTTTCGTTTTTGGACTTTGAGCGTCTGACTGTTGGTTCAGCATCAGAAACAGCTGCTGCCCTCCTGGGAGTTTCACACTGCAGTCTGCAGAGTGTACAGAGAAAACAGCTTGTTAGTGAGAGAGGTCAGAGGTCAGAGGTCAGAGGAGCAGAACAGCCTTTACAGCAGTGGAGTGCAGAAGAGCATCTGAACACACAAGTTGTTGTTCCTTATGATAAACGGGCGACAGCAACAGATGACCAGCTGCTACTGGACAGCTGTTCCTGATGAAGCGCTGTAGATAAAGTGTGTTTCCCCTGCAGGTGATGGGTCACCTGAAGGACGCCTTCTTCCTGACCCTGGACGACGTGCAGGTGCGGGTGGTGGACGGGCTGGACGGCGCTCTGGAGCGTCTGGAGCGTCTGTCGGAGGCGAGCTGGGCGGCGGTGTGGGCGCTGCAGGACTCCCAGGTGGGCCGGGTGGCGACGTCCGGCCTGGACGAGGTGCTGAGCCGCCTGGAGGACGCCACCGCCTACTACCTGCCGCTGCCGCCCACGCTGCGTGAGTTATATATATATATATATACATATTTTTTTAAATGAATTGATGGCAGTGTCATTTTTCCAAGCATTTTCAAGTTTAGTCAGTTTTTCAATTAAAATAGCCTTTAGATTTCATCAGATTTTAGTTGTTTCATGTTGATTACATTTTGTCAATTATTTACTGACAAAAATAATTACATTATAGTCCATGCAAATGCGTCACCTTCAACATTAGAATAAAAAAAACACACCGCTCTTTTAGTTTGGATTACATTTGCAACATTTAGGCCTAAACATTTTGTTGTTTTTCTGTTTTTGATTTTCCAAAACATTTCCAGTATAGAGCCAGAGGTCTAACATCCTGCTGCCTGCTTCCTCTGGGAAGTTTAATAGATTCCTGCTTCCATACATGAAGCATGAAATCAGTGATTATTTTGCTTTTAAAGGCCTGGGGCCGTATCCACAAAGCCTCCTACTACTAAGAGTTGGTCCTAGTGGTGAAATTCTAAGAAAACTCTTAGAGTGATGACGTCTGCTAAGAATTTCCCCTAAAAGTAAGACTAAATCCTAGTAAAGATAAAAGCTATTCACAAAGCATCTTAGCCCTTAAGAGAGCTCCTAAGGTGGAAAACTGTTAAGAGTAGAGAAGAGGACTTTTAGGAGCTGAGGAGTTTCTTAAGGAGAGGAGGAAATGGCTGAAAGACGCAGAAAAGACGCATTAATGCTATTATTATTATGAAAGTTATCACAATGTTAAGATATTTAGCAACAGGCAAACAGTGCAGCAGTGATAATTTAGGTTTATGCAGCCACATAGTAGAATAATCACACAAACACACAGCTCCTTCGCAGCCTGTTTAATTCCCACCGGCCGGTCGCACCGTGCACCAACAGAACAGCAGCTATGGATATAGTGAGTTTTCTCTGTATTGATGGGACACACGTCCGCATCATCTGTAATATACTCATGTTCAAAAATCCTATTCATATAGGCTTGCCAATATAGTCTATAAATTATACTAATACTACTGAGTCTTGAGCCATTTTCACCAAATCTTAACATCAAATTAGTAAAGTATAATTACATTATTGCAGTCGCCCAAATAAAGGCATAATGCATCAACCTGTGAGGAGCGTACAAGTATTAAAAAGTACGGTTCGTATGGTTTTCAAAGATTTTGTCCAATGAGCTCTATTTTTATTTTATTTTTGATAGTATAAGCAAACCACACGTTAATATCGAGTAAATTGTGTTTTATCTTGTGTGATTCCTTGTGTGCATTCTGGATGACAAAAAGAGGCGTGTTGATTTTTCTTGATCAACCAATGACAGCGTCCAAAAGAGAGCATCACACCTAGCAACGGGGTCGACCACACCTCCTCACTAAGATAAAAGTTCTTGTCCATTCGTTGCTCAGAGTCGCTCTGAGAACTTTTCACTCCTAAACTAGGACTCCTTGCTAAGGACTTTTAGGCTGAGATAAGACTCTCTGAGAGGATACGGGTCCTGGTCTACAGCCCAGTGTCTGGAGGAAGTCCTGCAGGTGATGTAGTGATGGATTTGGCCAGCAGGAGGCGCAGAGGATCTTTATCTGAACAGACAGATGAGAGAAACAGTCGGTCAGGTTTAACTGCTCGGTCTGGTTTAATGAGACAAGACAGTTACAAATACAGCTGCAGAATACAGACATATTTAGTATAGAATAAATGAATAAAAAAACATTGATTTAGGTCAAGGATATTATTATTATTATAAACTAAAACTAAGATGAAAACTAGGTGTTAAAAAGCATTGGTGTAAACTTGAAATAAAAATAAAGACTTTGTGAAAAAATTAAACTGAACTAAACTATCTTGTCTACTTGTGAAACGAACCAAAATAAAATAAAAAAAGTATTCGTTAAATGTTTTTAGCTTTTGTCTTTTTGTGCAGAGAAGAAAAGGGTGGAGGATTTTGTAGCCGTCCCACGTTTAACTTACAGTTAGGATGGATTGAATACATTGTAATACTTGTTTTAATCTTCTATCATGAACCTTTAAAAAAAATACCAGTCCTTCCAAAAATACTACAACTACATAAAAACTAAACTAAAACTATTCATTTGTAAAAGAAAAATAGAAATATAAACTAAACTAAAACTACCAAACCTACACTGAAAACAAACTAAAAGGAAACTAAAATTGAAATAAAAATTTGGATTTTATGAGTTTTATTTTCATATTGTTTTCAGTTCCCGGTGAAGCCGTGTGATCGCTCTTCTTAGAACCAATGAAACTGAAATTCTCTGAAACAGCATTGAGACTTGTTTGTGGTTTTGACTCAGTCATAATCAATATTAAAGATTTCATTTAAAAAAAAAAAAAAAAACCCTCCAGCCTCATGTGACGATGGCGGCTGAAGGCCAGATGACTCGTTGCCATGGCGACCAGCAGGCCCGCCGTCACATGATGACGTCTCGGTAGTAAATGACAGACTGTTAATGAGCTGAGGAGAGAGTGTGAAGCTGCGTCACTGATGAGGAGTGTGTGAACACGTGTGTGTGTGTGTGTGTGTGTGTGTGTGTGTGTGTGTGTGGTGGGAGTTGTTAGTTTTAGAGTTGAAAGAGGCAATAATTCATATTTTTCCTGCTCCATAGCACAAACAGACCATAATATATTTCTGACTTTTAAAACTCACTTTCCATCTAAAACTCCTCAGAACCAAACTAAACCCTAAAACTGACAGAAAGTTCCAGTTAAAGGGCATTAAAGAGAAGTTCAGTGATTTTGTTTCTGTATATAATTCCTCTCTTCAAGGTTCAAGGTTCTTTATTATCATAAGCACAACAAAACACCAAGATGCAGATAATGCTAGCTATGAAATTCTTGAGCCTAGAGCTAGCCACAACAAGTAAACAAAGTAAACAAATGCAGTATACAAACAACGCAGTAATAAGACAGCAGTGCAAAATGTAAGAAGAAGAAATGTAACAAAAATGTAAGTCAGAAGCAATACAAATATAAAGTGGCAGAGTATAATAACAGTATAAAATAGAATATATAAACAGAATAAAATAAAATATATGTACACTTTTAAAAATATATGGGTGTATGAAATGGAATGAAGATGCTCCGATAGCGAGTCTGAACGTCGGCTAGCAGGAAGCGCTCCTGCAGCAGGAGACACCAGACAAATGTTAACTTCCGTCTTTCTACTTTGTCGAGTATTTTTGATCATCCACAGCTTTGTTTTCCTCACGCTGACTCTACAGACTCAAACTAAATCACAGAATGTGTGGTGAAGTTTAAAACTAAAAAAGTAGAATATCAGTCAGAAGTCTGAGCGGTTTCAGTCAGACGTCTGAGCAGTTTCATACTGAAGTCTGAGCGGTTTCAGTCTGAAGTCTGAGCGGTTTCAGTCAGACGTCTGAGCGGTTTCAGTCTGTTGGAGGTAAAGGTGAAACAGAAAACATCTCTTCATCCCTCCCTCAGGTCGAGAGTGGGAGAAGAGGGTTCAGGAGTACGAGGAGGAAGACGAGGATGACGAGCCGGGCCTGTGGACGCGGCTGCGCAGCCTGCTGCTGAGCCTCAGCCTGCAGCTGTACCACCGCCTGCTGAAGCTGCGGGAGCGGCTGGAGCAAGCCGCCCGGCCGCTGGGCGCCGCCGCCGACACGGTGAGGTCACTTCCTGTCTCTGCTTCACTTTGGTTCAGCTGCAAGATCTGACTGACGCGAAACATGTGACACATGAACCCCCGACGCCCCCGTTACATCACATACAGTATATATCATGTGTCTGCTCCCTCCAACGCTCCTCTGAAGCTGCAGCTGCTGATACGGAGTTAAAACATCCAAATGAAATGATGCCATGACATCAAATGAATAAATCATCTTGTGTATCATTTTACACACACTTCCCTGTGGTTTAGCCCGACATATTTGGTATCTTGAAGTTGTATGTGTGCGAACGAAGGAGCTGGAGAGTCTGCCTGCTGCAGTTTAGCAGGTTTACCTGGGATGAATGAGAACTTCAGTCTTTCTGTTCATCAGGTGGGACTCGAGTCACATGACTTGGAAGCCACAATTTTTATTGCTTGAAACTTGAAGCATGAAGAGAAGACTTCAGACTCGACTTGACTTGGGTTCTGGTGACTTGGGACTTGACTCTGACTTGTACTTTGATGACTTGAAAAGGTTTCTAAAGTCTTGACTTGAGATCTTGTGTTTGTGTAAATGACTTAGATTGAAAGTGATGAGATTTGTTCCAGCGGACGACTGAATTTGTATGGAATGATTGAATTTATTGAAGTTGAAACTGATTCATTGACACTTCTGCTGCTTCCTCCTTCACTCACACATCCATCTCTCTCTCTCTCTCTCTCTCTCTCTGTCCTCATGTCATCACGCCTCTCTCGCCCCTCTCCCTCTCCTCCTCACCCATCTGTTCCCTCAGACTCAGATCCGTCCGACTCCTCACTGCTTCACTTCTACCATCAGGCGTTGAAGCAGCATTGCATAGTTACTCAAGCAAGTCAGGAAAAAACATGTTTTGTTAAAGTCAAATTATCATCTCGCATATCTAATAACATAAAGGGACAGGTCATGAAACTGTAAGTCTTTACAGAAAGTGTTTTGTTTATTGAAACATCGGAGGAAGAAGTGGTTTGAGCTTTATAGTTATAGTAGATACTGATGAGTCAAATCACATGAGGTTTTCCACCTGTCTCACAGCACAGTAACGATATAGAAAGAGTTGAGGAGAAGCAAAACTGCTCAGATAAAACTTCCAAACAACAAAAACAAAACAAAATTAAAAAGTTTCCTCTGTGTTGCTAAATGAGTCGAGACGTTTTGAACCCAGCTGCTCCCAGAGGACCACAGCATCCTGTAGTGTGTGTGTGTGTGTGTGTGTGTGTGTGTGTGTGTGTGTGTGTGTGCGTGTGTGTGTCTGGCTGCTACGTGACCAGACACACGCCTGCCCTTCACCCTGCACATCCTGAACACTGTAGGAACCAGACTGATGTTCTGTTTATTTAACTGGGATCTGATCTGATCATCTGATGCTGTTTGATTGACAGATTGATTGTAGAATTGATCAATACTACACTGGTTGTCTATGGGAAGAGCTGAACCTGAACTGATATAATGAGACATTTTGTTTTCTGGTTTCAGTGGAGAGTTTTAGTGTCCCATGATGCTCTAAATGTTTCAGAGGCTTTTCCTCCTGATAATAAGAATAAATCTCTGGAGGAAACACTGAATACTGGGAAGTTTTTGCATTGAAAAGTTCAAATTTAAAGATATTGAAAATCCGCTATCAGCAGCTTCAATACAAAACTTCTATACTTCACTCAGACAAATACGCATCTGGAAAAGGATTTTTTTTTCAGGAATCTGAGTCTTATCCTAATTTGTTTCTTGGAAAAACAAAAAACCTCCTAACCACCCGGCAGTTAGTCCAGTCAGCAGTGGAAGAGGAAGGTCCAGCCTCGGGAAAATTGGACCCATTAAGGATAAATGGAGTTTAGACCGGACTTCCTCTGCAGCGGGAGAGACGAGGCGTACGTGATGCTGAGAGATGGACAGATAACAGAGCGAGAGAGAGAGAGAGAGAGAGAGAGAGAGGGAAGAGAGAGAGGGAGAGAGAGAGGGAGAGAGAGAGACAATGCAGGTCAGACTGTGAGCGAGTTTCTATTCTATATTTCTACTCTATATTTCTCCATGTCAAAAAACAGAAGAACACAAGATCGAATCAAAATAAAGGGATTGGAAGCCGCGTTCTGCAACGTCAAAATATTTATTAAAGCTTCAAAAGCGCATAAATGAACCACAGCGCATAATGAGCAGGTGAACATACTGTATATGTTCTCGCTCAGAGAAACAATCGAGCCAATCAGAGCCTTTTGTGGGCGGGACTAAAGTTTGAACCGTTCGTGCAACTGTTTTTCATCGGTGTTTCAGCAGAATAGATTTGTTGAAATCTCCTCCTTTACCAACAGATTATCTTTGCAAAGACGATATTTTTGTCGAAATGGACGACATTCTTGGGTCAGTTGGTAAATGTCTGCTAACCATGAGGCTGACTGGAGCATCATGTGACTGAAGTGATGTCAGAGCGGCCGATACGTCGGTCACTAGTGATCGGTTCAGATACGTCGGTCTCTAGTGATCGGTTCAGATACGTCGGTCACTAGTGATCGGTTCAGATGCGTCGCTCACTAGTGATCGGTTCAGATGCGTCGGTCTCTAGTGATCGGTTCAGATACGTCGGTCACTAGTGATCGGTTCAGATACGTCGGTCACTAGTGATCGGTTCAGATACGTCGGTCTCTAGTGATCGGTTCAGATACGTCGGTCACTAGTGATCGGTTCAGATACGTCGGTCACTAGTGATTCAGATACGTCGGTCACTAGTGATCGGTTCAGATACGTCGGTCACTAGTGATCGGTTCAGATACGTCGGTCTCTAGTGATCGGTTCAGATACGTCGGTCACTAGTGATCGGTTCAGATACGTCGGTCTCTAGTGATCGGTTCAGATACGTCGGTCTCTAGTGATCGGTTCAGATGCGTCGGTCACTAGTGATCGGTTCAGATGCGTCGCTCACTAGTGATCGGTTCAGATGCGTCGGTCTCTAGTGATCGGTTCAGATACGTCGGTCACTAGTGATCGGTTCAGATACGACGGTCACTAGTGATCGGTTCAGATACGTCGGTCACTAGTGATCGGTTCAGATACGTCGGTCTCTAGTGATCGGTTCAGATACGTCGGTCACTAGTGATCGGTTCAGATACGTCGGTCTCTAGTGATCGGTTCAGATACGTCGGTCACTAGTGATTCAGATACGTCGGTCACTAGTGATCGGTTCAGATACGTCGGTCACTAGTGATCGGTTCAGATACGTCGGTCACTAGTGATCGGTTCAGATACGTCAGTCACTAGTGATCGGTTCGGGGGGAAATCGACCCTAACGAGGAGGGAATCTCAGCTGGATGATGGAGGGGAACCAGACGGACGTTCAGGCTGAACATCAGACTGATGTCTCATGTGACTGTTGTTGAGTAGAAAGTGCTCTGGGTTCTGGGTGCTCTGGGTGCTGGGTGCTCTGGGGGTTCTGGGTGCTGGGTGCTCTGGGTGCTGGGTGCTCTGGGTGCTGGGTCCTGGGTGCTCTGGGGGTTCTGGGTGCTCTGGGGGTTCTGGGTGCTCTGGGTGCTGCAGAGAGGCGGCCTGCACCCCGGGGTGCTGCTGACCCAGCACTTCACTCAGGATAATTAGGACTAAACATGCAGGTGAGCTGGTTAACCTGGTGCCAGGACCAATAAACAGCCTCATTAGGACGCAGGGAATGTGTGTGTGTGTGTGTGTGTGTGTGTGTGTGTGTGTGTCCCTGGCAGCGGTCCTGGACAGCAGCGTCGGCACGTTTTGTTCTGGCTCGGCTCGGCTCGGCTCTGTTCTCAGCGGTGGGAGGTGGGGGGGGTCGGGGGTCAGAGGTCGGGGGTCGGGGTGTCCTGTCTCCTGCCTGACCTAAATACCTCTCGGCCCCCGGAGTGTTTTCCCACCACAGCGCCGGGCCTTCTGCCAGAATCACAGATAATTTATTCACAAAGTGAAACAACTGAGCAGAGTGTGACGCAGTGGTTCAGGAACAGACAGCAATTCATCATCAAATTTATTATAAGTTTCATATTTTCCATTAATTTCCTTTGACTCTGTATGTTTTACTGCTGTCTTTCTCCACACACTGCATATACTACTACTAATAAAATAATAATGAACCTAATTTGTGACACTTTTATAAAAGCAGAATTCACAAAGTGCTGTACAGGTAGGCATAAAAACAAGAATAGTGCGTCTCAGTGTGTCGGTGTACGTCTCAGTGTGTGTCTCGGTGTGTGTCTCGGTGTGTGTCTCGGTGTGTGTCTCGGTGTGTGTCTCGGTGTGTCGGTGTGTGTCTCGGTGTGTGTCTCGGTGTGTGTCTCGGTGTGTCGGTGTGTGTCTCGGTGTGTGTGTCGGTGTGCGTCTCAGTGTGTCGGTGTGTGTCCCGGTGTGTGTGTTGGTGTGCGTCTCAGTGTGTGTCTCAGTGTCTCGGTGTGTCGGTGTGCGTCTCAGTGTGTGTCCCGGTGTGTGTCTCAGTGTGTGTCCCGGTGTGTGTCCCGGTGTGTGTCTCAGTGTGTCGTGTGCGTCCCGGCGGCCTCACGTGGCTCGGCTCTGCCAACAGGTTTGGTTTGAGTCCAGAGCTTCTGTCTGGCTGCTGGGAAACAGCGGCGGCCGCCAGCTCGTCTCTGAAGCTGAACCAAGCCAAGTGACCTTTTCAAATATCATTTAGATCAGATGACCAGCAGAATACCACTGAATATTTGCCGGTGTGGAGAAATATCTTGTTACAGTGCTGGACAAAGTGAGCAGGGAGGCTGGTTCAAGCATCCACCCACAGAACCTGAATGGACAGAACGGTTCTTCCACTGTTTGTCATGGTAATTTAGCTACTGCAGCATAAAATGGTGATAATGGCATTTTAAGTGTTCGTTGATATGGTGACAACACAGTCTGGACATTAAGGTGTAAAGTCTGTCACACTGTGAGAACTGAGCAGATGAGTCTGTTAGCAAACTGTCAGAACTCAACTGGAAGCTAACGTTAGCGACGAGGCTAACGTAGCTTCATCACAGACTGTACTTCTCTCTCTAGCTCTTCTAGTCAACATTAGCATGTTAGCAATCCATGGCAGCAAGGAGACAGAGAAGCTGCTTTGGTTCTTGCTGTAAAACCTCTCAGCTCAGTGACTTGCTGCGAGTCGCTTTATACAGAAGCTAGTCCGACGGGTCACAGCAAGATGGCCGCCGCTCCGAATGAATGAATGGGAATGACCGCTCTATCCATTCAAGTTCTGTGAGCCGCCCGGCTGAAGTGTCATTGAGCAAGACGCTGAATCCTTAACAGCTCCAGACCCTGACCTCTGACCTCTGACCTCCCAGTGGAG
Organism: Centroberyx gerrardi; assembly: GCF_048128805.1. NCBI lineage: Eukaryota > Metazoa > Chordata > Actinopteri > Beryciformes > Berycidae > Centroberyx > Centroberyx gerrardi. The sequence continues at coordinate 1,084,972 of NC_136008.1, read as the reverse complement.
GGGGAAACAGAAAAACTGTTTGCCTATAGAGAGCAATGAAGTGTCACATTCTTCTTCCTTCGTAATCCAGTAGTTTTGTAAAAGTGGAAAACTAGATAGTTGGCTGTAGAGAGTCTGATCCACTTCCTTCAAAGTCAACCAACCTCCTGACTAAACCGAAGTTCTCATTTCTCAGGTAAACCTGCTGAACTGGAACAGACAGACTCTGAAGCGCTTTGGGATTCAACACATTAACATTGTTCTCCATGGTCAGAAAAAGTCACTGACAGATCACAGCTGATCACATCATCAGATTTACAGATGGAGCTAACATGTACAGAAATGTTTTATCTCTTGTGCGGTGTTGTAGCTCGCTTCTGTTCTGTTTTCCTGTTTGGACGATAAAGTCTTGAACTCGTTCGTCCCTCCCAGGTGGGTCTGGGCCGGGTTCTGGAGGCGGTGGGCTTCCTGCTGCAGTACCAGCAGCGCTTCATGGTGGCGCTGGTGTACCGTGTGGAGGGCCTGAGGGAGCTGGCCCTGGTCCAGGTCAAAGGTCAAGCCGCCCTGCTGGCTGAGCTGGGCCCGGTCCGGCAGATGCTGGACCTTCCCTCCCAGGTCCAGGTGGTCCTCAGAGATCTGCAGGACCTGGCCAAGATCTTGCTGCAGCTGGTGGTCAACTCCACCCCGCTCTACAGCATGGTGAGTCCAGGACTGGAAACCACACCCGCCACTGTCACCTTTACCAGACAACTACATGTTTAGAAAGGAATAAGACTCCAAATTCTGGTTGGTTACCTACCAAAATGGCTGCTAGAGTCAACTAATTTACCTGTCGCAGTAAAAAATCAAACATTTGCCTGGTTTCAGATTCAGGCTGGTTTGTAAAGGTCTTGAGAACTTTAGAGCCTCCAGGAGAACGAAGCGTCACCAGTTTGTGTGTTGTGTGTGTGTCAGCTGCAGCAGCCCAGCGCGCAGGACGTGGAGGACTTCCTGAGCCAGGAGGACTTCACGTGCGACAGCGCGTCTCGCCGCAGCTCCGCCAACAGCCTCTTCCTGAAGGCCATGGACGGCCGCCCGCGCCGCCGCAAGAGTCTGTACTCTCGCGCGCGCCGTGGCTCCGGCAGCGGCGGCTCCGCCAACAGCCCCCAAGGCGCCGGCTCGGCCCCGCCGGGCCCCGCCAACGGCCGCCGGTCCAGCCTGAAGCAGGAGGCGCCGGCTCTGGAGATCGAAGGCCTGCCCCTCCCTTCCGACAGCACCATCCACCGCCGCGCCTCCGCCACCGAGCTCCTCCTCGGGCCGCTCATGCAGTTCGTGTCCCAGAGCCAGAAGGCCTTCGAGTACCTGAGCCCCGGACCCATCGCCGACGAGGCCAACTCCACGGCAGAAACGTCCGACAACTGAGCGGCCCGCCGCGGCCCGCCCCCCCTCCGCCCCCTGACCAATCGCAGCAGGCCCCGGCCGCCGGCTGCCACACCCCCCTGCCCCAACTGGTTTTAGTGTGTGCATACACTTTTTCCAACGGGGCGATTGGAAAATTGGTATAGAGGCCCAGTTGGAGAAGAGAGTTTATTCTGAAATCTGTAGTTAGGATAGACGCCACTCCTCAAGCACCAACCAGAAATACATCTGATGTCTCCCAGTGATTTGTTGCATCGTTACGTATGAAATAACAAATAAGAGTAAAAATACACAACACACACCATGACTTAGAATTTAAAAGATTCATCAATACATTTTCCATCAGGGTTTGTGAGACTTTGCCAACTTAAATTTGTTTTTTTTGCCATATGCTATATTCTCTAAACACATATACCTTGAAGGCATAAATGCTCGCATATAATTCCATATTATATTGTGTATTCCAAATCACTTACATTAACCAAATGTAACTGTTTAAAACTTTGTGTACATAGCAGCATTTCCATAATTTCAGCTTCACACATCCTGATCCCATCTGTCTTTGAAGTTAAGAGCGTCTGTTTTATCTGTATGGCACCTTGTTCTGCTACAGACTGGGTGTCCATCATAGTGTTCTGCACCATGTTGTCTTTGTTGTTCAGGAAAGTGATGGAGGCTGATAGAAACTAGAAGGTGTGTGTGTTGGTTGGAGGAATGTGCTGTAAGGCCGGATCACACTGACTGACTGAATGCGTTTATCTCTGGCGGATGTTCATTCCTTTAAAGTGAGAGAATCGTTATCGCTGCATCGCTGCATCGCTGCGGCGAAGCTGCGTTGCATGTGTGAACTAAAACAAGTTGTTTATCATCTGTCTGTGATCTGTTTCTGATGAAAACATTTATTCAGTGAAGTTGTAATTCTATAACCTTGACTAATCAGTTTAATTCGAATGCGTTTCAGCCACAGGATCCTGGTCTACAGCTCCACATACTGCAGGCTGTATGTATTCCAGATGAAGTCGTGCTGTTGTAGTATGATGAGTTTGGAAGAACGTCCTGTAGTGAGAGGAAGGTTCAGTCAAACGGCTGCTGGTTCTCCTGTGTCCCTGACAGATCTGATTAGTGGAAACGGAGCCAGTCTAACTCCTGGAACACAAAACACATCAAATGCATTGCTCTCCGGTGGAAGTTCGTTCATTTGGAATGAGAGAATTTGTTACCGCTGCATCATGTCCTTGTGCTGCATTTATTCTTGTTTTGTGATCGATGAAACAAGTGAACTGCTCTGGATGTTGAAGCGAGCCGCACTGACACCAGGTCTGTGCTGGCAGAGTCTCCCAGGCGTCTGGTGGTTTCACCGAATCTGTTTGTCTTTCAAATCTCTGCAGCTCCTCAGTGAAGTGTTTTGTACCGCAGGACAGCCGACAAGCCGCTCATCTTTTTACTCATCTAGTCTTGCGCTCTTCTTGCAATGTCTTTACAGATTGTGTCCAAAGTGTATCAGATTGACCAGCACTTTTATGAACCCAATTTAGGATGTTGTCACTTGACTCACCCACAATGCATTTCTTTTCTGCACATTATGTATGTGCAAAGTTTTACACAACGATCCCAAAGCTCCAAGGTTTTGAGATGAAAGTGATCAGGCTGATTATTGATTATAGTCACAAAACAGAGAGCTGTAACTAACCAGAACAGCCTTTGGTTTAGTTAACACTGTACTGTCAGAATAAATCGTATGCAACACGATGCAGTGACGATTCTCTCACTGGAAATAAATGAACTTCCATCAGAGAAAGAGAATAATTTCCCACAGTAAGTGTGATTGCAGTGTCAAACTGTCTTTCAGTCAGAGTGACTGGACTTTAAAGCCACAGTCTGTAACTGTTCCCAGTTTGAATACTGCTGCCCCAGTAATGGCTTTGTCTATGTTTTGATTAATTGGACTGAAGACATTTTTTCACTGTTAAATTGATTGAATGAACTTTTAATGCAAGTACTGACTGTATGTGATAACTAAGCATGAGATTTTAATGTATTCAGCTGCTGTGAAACGGTTTAACTCTGTAACCACTGAGGTGAAACAGACCTTTACTTTGAAAGTTGGAACAGTTTTCTATTTTAAGTCTTGTTCAACACTGTCAGAAGTAAAGGACAGAGTTGTACTGTACAGCTCCAGTGATGAAAGGTCCAACTCTACAGCTTTTTATCTGACAGTGAAGAAAACTATTGTAGAATCAATGTCAACAAAGATAAAATTAATTCTGTTTTGTTCAGACAATCACAAGTTAGTGATTATCTTCCATCATGCTAAAGGTTAGATTTGAAAATGACAAAAGTGTGTATGTGTAACTCTCATGATGTGGCAGAACACTGTATCCAAAAATATTAATGTACAAATCTCAAAATACTGCGTAACTTTCCCCATGTAAGATGAATGTGTATTTCCAAAGAACCTGGATAAGTCCTCAAATAAAGCTTATGAGACTCTGCACATTCATGTCAGTGTGTTTATCAAAACTGACCCAGGAAACCTTTTTTTCACCAAGTTTTATTACAAACAAAATCTTTTCTCTTATATACATCTGAAGAAAAGGAAATCATCAGAAAATTGAAATTTTTTGAACAGTGACAGCATTCTTAATTTGTTTCCAACCTTGAGAGAAAAGTCCTACATCTGATGAGAACATCTTTCATACAGACTGTAACTGCTGCACATAACTTTTTACAATAACTTAGCTTAATAATACAGTTACATCACTTTAACGGAGCTATAGAATAGTTTGTAAATCTTCGGCACCACCAACAGCACCACGCTGTTTCTGACAATATGCACTCAGTCAGTAGCTGGGGTTAGGGTTAGTGTGGATGTAACACAATATACGCACATGTGTATATGATGCATTTACAAATACATATGCATTTGTTTCTACATGCCTCTTAAGTAGACAACACAGCAGCTAAACTCAATAGTAGCTTTGTCACGATAACGGAGATTTTAAGACTTCTTCTGTACCGTTGAGAAAGATTGAATCCAATATTTAATTTTACAAACGTTCAATACTACGGAAGCCGAGAACGGCCGTGCTTGCAATTATTTTTTAATGCCGTTATCTCGAGATCACGAGTTAATTATCTCGTTATCTCGAGATAACAAAGCTCGTTTTCTCGAGATAACGGGTTAATTTATCTCGTTATCTCGAGAAAACAAGACACAATGCAATTTCTGCCTGTTAGACCTTGATTGAAGTACAGTCTGATGCGTTGATCAATAATGGTTCTCCTTGATCTGACATTTTCAGTTTAAATCAGTTGCTACAGTTGTCAAGACGCCATCTATGCATGCTGGCATGGCACTCCTGATCTCTGATAAACATTAGAAGTAATAAGAGGAAACGACATTTTGTTTTCTCGTGATAACGGGTTGATTATCTCGTTATCTCGAGATAACGAAGCTCGTTTTCTCGAGATAACGAGATAATTAACTTGTGATCTCGAGATAATGGCATTAAAACCGCAAGCAAGGCCATTCTCGGCTTCCGTACAATACTTTCATCAAATGTGTTCTGCCATTGGAGCCTCCAGAAGTAGAAGTAGAAGAGTAGAAGAAGAAAGAGGATTGGACCAGTCAGTCCGGTTCTTCACAGCGGAGCCACATCTCAAACTGGATCCCAGTCCATCTAAACTGGTTGACAAACTGGTTCAGCGTGTTCTCATATAAAGTTCGAACATCTTTCGAAAAGATGCGCACCCTCGATTCGTACTGTACCTGTACGGACTGATTTGTACGACACCTTCACTGCGCTAAAACAACTTCAGTTAAAAGGTCAGGCAGCTAAAACAGTTAGCTTCAGGTTAGCTTCAGGTTTAGTTAAATAAATGAAAACTTGTTGTCATGAGTCGCCCATCCAAACTTCTGGTATCGTGACTCAGCAGACATTACGTGAGGAAAGTCAAATCCTCCGATCTGGCAAAAAGTCACTTTGTGTTTCCGCTTTGTGCTTTAGCATCGAGGCGATTTTCAACGGGAACATGAATGAGCATCCAGACGTAGTGAGACAGGCGAAGCATTTAACTCAATCCCAGTTCCATGCCAGGAACGCACAGGTAGAACTCCATATTTACACACTGGTCAGTTCAAAATAAAACCAAGTTGTTTTTTTCACAGACAGGCAACAACCTGAAGTTTAGCTTTAGCTAACTGACCTTCTTGTTTCTGCTGGCGACAGTCTGTCTGAGCTTGTGACGCGCCGCCATGATAACTTTCTCAGCGGATATTTTCAGGTCAGGTCAACATTTGGGCCTAAATCTATTAAGCCATGTCTTTCATCTAAAGCCCTGTACTGGAAAAAATCTCAGATCGGTCCCAGCAGCCTCAGCTCCTCTTCTCCACCACAAAACACTTCACAGACGCCAACTTTTCTCGCCCTGAGTTTGCCATCAACATTCGCTAACGGACATTCCCGCTCTCAACCTGCCTCGGTCCATCAAGTCCCTGACCTTTGACCTTTCTCCAGACGGGGCAGATGGAGCGTCTCCATGCCGCATCAGGCTCAGCGCACAAAAACGTACTTTACTAGATAATCTCTTCAATATTTCAAAGACGCGAGCTTAGGCCGCAGCTACTCGGCACGTTTCTTGCCAAACACGGCCGACATGCTCCTGACGATGCCTTTGACGCCGGCGGACGCTTTCCTCAGAGCTCTGGACTCTTTGATGAGGTCGACCAGTCCGTGAAACACCAGCAGGACGCCGTGGTACGTCTCCGCCGCCGAGATCTCAAAAAACCTGCAGTGTTCAGAGAGAGCGAGGAGTCGGCCCTCTTCGCTGGAAACCGTCCGGTGGCGCTGCAGGTCCCGCTTGTTCCCGACGATGATGACGGGGACGGCGGCGGACGTCTTTCTGGATCGACGGATCCGCCGCACCTGCTGGCGAACCACGTCGAAGCTGCCGCGGTCGCAGATGCTGTAGACCAGGATCATGCCGTCGGCCCACTGGAGCTGCTTGTCGCTGACGGAGCCGGACTTCTCACAGTCCTGCGAGGACAACAACAGATTACCGAGGGAGAAACGACGATGCATCTCAACAAGACATTTTAAAAAGATAAATTATTAAATGTGTTAAAGCAGGTGAAAAAAACTGCCAATGCGGTGAGATAATTTCACTTTCCAATGCAAATCAACTTGTTTCAATAATTTTCTTGATCTTTTCAGACGTTCGCTTTGTCAGAAACACCAGTTGTTTTCAGGTCAACGAGCTCAGCGCGGCGAAACTCCAAACTCGGTTGGATTTTGGGAGCGTCGCCGGAGAGCAGGCTGGTGGTTTCAGGAGCAGCGGTGCCAAAGAATAAAGGTCAGATATTGCAGGTTTTTTTTTTTCAACTTTATTTATCTTAACAGGTATGTCCATGTTATGATGCATCAATTCTAATCTCTTTTTGTTGTAATATTTTACAGGCCGTTCTTGGATTTTGTTAATTAGTACCCACTGGCAGTTCGTCAAGTTGGTTAGTTTGTAAAGTTAGAATTAGAATAGAGATACGATATGCCGGGTTATAGAATTTATGTCACGACAAAATATATTATATTAATAATTATATTATAAGTGTCTTGTTTCAGCATACTGACAAACTCCTGAAACAAGTGAAACTACATTAGAAACAAGTGAAATCACTACTTATGTACATCTTCCTTTGGTATACTATGAGGAAGACTCCCTAAATTGCTACTTTTAAACTTTTTATATAATTATTGTTATGTTTAATGTGACCTATGTGAGAAACCTACCAAGTCAAAGTCCTTGTAAGTGCAAACTTACTCAGCCAATGAAACAGATTCTGATTCTCAACTCTTTCATCTAATTGGCAGAATTTTTCACTTGTTTTAAGAAAAATAAGATTTTAAGACTGAATATGAGACTGATTGAGGACTTTTGTAGCAGTGCAGATCATAAAACCACATTATGAAAGGAACTCCTCAGATTGGCAAGAGCTGCATTTTCAAACCCAGTTTGTCTTGAGGAAGGAGATAAACACATGAGGAAGGGGAAGAGCGGTTTACTGAAGTATGATCTGTGTCAGTGGTTCCCAAACTGGGCTCCGGGGCCTTCCGGGGGTCCTTCAGGGGATTTGAGGGGTTTCCAGGAAAATGAGGTCAGGACCATGAGAGAATGTGTTAGACCGGCTGTTCTGATCCACACAGTCACTGTTATCTCCAATTATCTACAGGGTCTGTTCTGTCTGCAAGGCTGATCACCAACTCTGGACAAAGTCATATCTAACAACAACATGCCTTGTGTGTTCCTCTGTAATAAAATCTACACAGCTCAGAATATCGACGCCTACCTGGGAGTAGAGAGAGTCCCAGATGTTGAAGGAAATCTCTCGTCCGTCGATCTTGTCGACGTGACTGTAGATTGATTCTGGGAAAGGAAAGGCAGATACGTTCAGTTAGCAGAAATATTCCAGTTCAGTCCAGTTCAGTCCAGTTCAGTTCAGTCCTGTTCAGTCCAGGTCAGCGTCCTGAAGAGAGAAGCTCTGCACGTCATGGATGGAGTGTGTCTGCTTAGATTCATTTTAGTCATCAAAATCCACTGGACTTAAAATGAAGAGTTAAAGAGAATTCCCACCACTCAGCAGAACTGAAGAAGCCTGTTGGATGAGCAGAGAAACGTCTTCAGCTCTTTATTTTAAGTCCAATGGATTTTGTTTTTATATATATTTTGGACACCGTGGATGGAGACAAATACAGCTGCATTACTGACACCAGAGCTGCTGCCTCCTCCAGTTTTATCAGCTGATGTTTGTCTGTATGGTATACAGAGGTGGGGACTCGAGTCACATGACTTGGACTCGAGTCCCAGTTTAAATTGCTTGAGACTTGACTTGATGCATGAAGAGAAGACTTGAGACTTGACTTGACTTGGGTTCTGGTGACTTGGGACTTGACTCTGACTTGTACTTTGATGACTTGAAAAGGTTTCTAAAGTCTTGACTTGAGATCTTGTGTTTGTGTAAATGACTTAGATTGAAAGTGATGAGATTTGTTCCAGCGGACGACTGAATTTAAATTCTGTTTTCTGAATTTGTATGGAATGATTGAATTTATTGAAGTTGAAACTGATTATAGAAATCAAACTCATGATGCTCTTACCAAGTTTTTATCCTATTAAAACCATATTGCATTGAAAAGTCCTAGATATTTAGTTTTCTTTAAGATATTAAATTGATACTGGACTCTTGATTTGTTCTGACTTGACTTGCTGTTCTACATTTAGACTTGAGACTTGACATTAATGACTTGGACTTGACTTGGGAATCTACATTTAGACTTGAGACTTGTGCCTCAAGACTTCAGACTGACTTGGGACTCGAGTGAAGTTGTCTTGGTCACACCTCTGTTGATTATAAATCTTGTCTGCAAACCAAATAACTTTCCTGTTGAACAGAACATTTGTCAGCAGGACGTCCCGCTCTGTTCAGGACAAGTCTGCTTCAGTGTGACTCAGCTGCGATGACAGTTTGACAGTTTGACAGCTTGACAGTTTCATCCTGATATTCGGAGGACGACACTCTCTCACACTCTCAGAGTATTGGATCAAGTCTTAAAATCTGGTCTTTCTTCCTTCCTCCTTCCTCTTGTCTCCAGTGCAGTTTCACCGAAACAAGAGTTGAAATGTTGAAGCAGGGAGAGAGGCAGATCAGTCTCTCTACTATCATGAAAATGACACTTTTCTTGCTAAATTGTTGAGACAAGTTGATTTGCATTGAGCAAAATCACTCACTTTCACTTGTTTTAAGAAAAATTATAATTTTAATTATTCTTAAAAAGAATAATTTTAATTATTATTTTAGGTTATTTAGGATATTTTTAGCAGTGTGTGTGTATGGGGTCAAGTTTCTGACACATCTCACATCACATCATGTTCAGACCTAACAGAGTTTAGCTGTTTCCATTTATCAGCAGTATAAAAAATCTTAAAACAGATCAGTGTTGTATGTTTTCTGATCTTCACTGTGTGCAGTTTGTACCTGCTAGTCTACAGCAATGAAAACCTAAAAAAATTAGATTAGAAAATCAAAATCAAATCAAAAACACTGTTGAAGTGAAACAGCTGGTCAGGGTTCACATCAGATGACACTTCAATAATCTCCTGTTACTTTTCCCTGTGAGCTCTGAAGTCCTGTCAGGTTTTTCATGTGAAGATGAAGGAAATCTTACCGATGTCTCCGTATTCTCCGATGAATCTCCTGGTGAGGAACCGGACAGTGAGAGCTGCAACAGAGAGGCTTCGTTAGAGAGGCAGCAACTCTGCAGGGCAACATGTTGCTTCGTTAACGAGAGGCAGCAACTCTGCAGGGCAACATGTTGCTTCGTCAACGAGAGGCAGCAACTCTGCAGGGCAACATGTTGCTTCGTTAACGAGAGGCAGCAACTCTGCAGGGCAACATGTTGCTTCGTTAACGAGAGGCAGCAACTCTGCAGGGCAACATGTTGCTTCGTTAACGAGAGGCAGCAACTCTGCAGGGCAACATGTTGCTTCGTTAACGAGAGGCAGCAACTCTGCAGGGCAACATGTTGCTTCGTTAACGAGAGGCAGCAACTCTGCAGGGCAACATGTTGCTGAAAGTGTTCAGTCTGAACAGACAGAATGTGTCCAGCAAGAAACTAAAACTAAGATGAAAACTAGGTGATAAAAAAACATTCTGGGAAAAAGCAAGACTTGGTGAAAAAAACTAAAACTGAACAAAAACTACATCTACTTTTAAAAATAATTAAAATAAAAAAAATAATAATATCTAAAAAAAATATGTGAAATGTTTTTAGTTTTTGTCTTTTCTTTGATGTGCACAATACCTGTTCTGATCTTCTAGGATTAGAACTTTACAAAATGCCAAAAATACTAAAAGTTGAACTGAAACTATATAAAAACTAAACCAAGATGAAACATTTGCAAAAGAAATATATAAATAAATACAAAATTAAACTAAAACTACCAAACCCACACTGAAAACTAACAAAATCTAAAGCTGAAATATCTGAAAAACTAAAAAAAAAAATGATGAAAAATCTCTAATAGCCCTATATCTATAAGCACCAAATATACAAAATGATTTATCTCTCAAGCCCCCAGCAAGCAAGTCACACCTGACTTGCCGACGCTCTCGGCTCCCAGCAGCAGGACGTTGGCCTCGACTCGCTGCTGGCTCCCCTCCATCGCCCGACCTTTGACCTGGACCAGCATCGGGCTGCAGGCTGGCTTCAGCTGTCTGAGGTCTGAGCTCTGCCGCGGCTCTGACGGCTCATATACTCTGTGTGGGCGGAGCCTGGGGGGCCAAGGGCGGGGCCTGGGGCGGAGCCTGGGGGCCGGGGGCGGAGCCTGGGGCGGGGGCGGGGCCACCGTCTGTTGGCAGCGTGGTTAGCTGATAGTTTACACATTTTCAGCCTGATTGGACGATGTTGACTCGTGTGTTAATGAGACAAGTTGTACTACTCACATGACTCATGCGGTGTACATACTCTGTGTGTGTGTGTGTGTTCTCTTGATTATTCAACATTTCATAATGCACAACAACCTGCACTACTCTACCTGGTAGATGTTTTATATTTTTACACAACAAGAATTCATAGAGTAGAATGACAAGTATTACTGTAGTAGAAAGGTAATACTGAAGTAATACTGTAGTAATACTGTCCACTCTGTTGCAGTAGTACTGCATTGGAGTGGCAGTAGTAGTAGTAGAAACACTGTATTAAAGTGGTTGTAATACTAATAATACTGCAGTAGAATGGTGGTGGTGATAGTAATATTGCATGAACGTGGTGGTAGTATTAGTAATACTGCAGTAGAGTTGTGGCACTGTAGTAGAATGGTGGAAGTAGTACTACTGTTTCAGAGTAGTAGCAGCAGCAGTAGTGGTAGTAGTATCAGTAGTAGTAGTAGTCATAGTATTAGTAGTAGTAATATTAGTATTAGTAGTATTAGTAGTATTAGTAGTAGTAGTAGTAGAGCTGTAGCTTCTGCTCCACCTGCAGCAGCTCCTGAGTCTCCAGCTGAGCTGCTGTGGCTCCATCTAGTGTCAGAACAGACACTACTACACAACTTCACGTCTGTTCTCTCCATATTCCCACGTCCTTTGATTTGTTATAAATTGCATTTTTATGCCTTTAAAGTAATTTCTCATAACACATTTTATAGATTTGCTTTTATATAATTGCTTCTGATTTTGGTGCTATTAGGATTCATTATTATTCATTATTACATCTGTTTTATGAGTGCTGATACAATGCGTCAGTTTTGTTTCTGATCAAAAGGCATTATGAAAGCATTACGATTCCTTATAATGTACTGTAGATATACTGCAGTAGTTATAGTATTACTGGAATAACTGTGACAACCATCATTTAAAAAATAAAACACAAGATGAGATTTTTATTGTACTATTTCATTTGAATAGAACAACATAGTTTTCAAAAACATAAAAAAAAACAATAATAAACAAACATGAACAGTGAATTATTTTAATTACCTTTACACTCATTTCTTAACCAAGGCAACAGCTGGAAGGCACGGGACGTTTTATCTGAGCAGAGATGAACTCTGATTCAATATTTTAGTGGTTTTGTTTTAGCTGCCAGTTGACTGGTTTTCTTCCACAAAACAATGCAAATCTGACACTCTTTAACTTTACATATATCTGGTGAAAAACATCCATAGTCAAATGATGGATAGATTAACATTCATACATCATTAATTAAAGCTGCACTAGTCAACTTTTCACAGTGGCGGGTCCAAATGGCGGTAAAAGGGAACTGTTTCCCACAATTCCTGTGTGGTGAGGTCAGTAAAGCGGTCTGTGCTGCTTTATACCAAGAGAGGAGAAGATCTAACGCCGCTGAGTCCAGCTCCTCGGTCCCGCCCCGTCCCCCCGGAGCTGGTAGGGACTCGGTCTTGCTCAGAGGCACCTCAGCGGGACGCCCCCCTCCTCACTCCACCATCTGGTCTGTCTTTGGTTTCTTAGGAGACCAGCAGTTCATGAGCAGAAACTCCTTCAGCCTTTTCCGAGTCTCTTTCAGCTTGGCCTCCTCGGCCGGCGGCCCCTCCCCCTCTAGGGTCAGGCCGCAGTCGGGGTCTGACGTGACCTTTGACCCCTCTGAGGCCTCGGCGACCTCTTCTCCCTCCTCAGCCTCAGGCCACGCCCCTCCAGTCAGACGGGTGTTCAGGTGCGTCGGAGCCTTCGACCCTTCAACCTCCGCCGCCTCACCCGTCTTCATCCGACCGCTCTTCGCGTCCGTCGCGACCTTTGACCCTTCAGGCTCCTCTGCGCCGTCCCCCAGCTCCGCCTGGTTGTCGCTGTTGCTCGGTAGAATATTAATATTTCCACATCCAGCTGCGGCCGCTCTTCCTCCCGCCTCGCCGCTTCTGGTGCCGCATCGCTTCAGGAGGGAAGGATGAAGCTCCGCCCCGAAAAGTTCTGCCAACTTGGTCTGGAAACTTTCCTGGAGCTGAGTCAGCACTTCACTCTGCTCCTGAGAAAAGACAGAAGAGACATTAAGATTCAGATTCAGATTAAGATTCAGATGCACTTTATTGATCCCCTAGGGGAAATTCCGGTGTCACAGCAGCAATGTACAGTGTTAGGCCCGCTGCTGGTTGTAGACCCGTCCAGTAGGATGCAACGGGCCTTGGAAAGGGCAGGAGGACCAGGGGTCAGCAAGACACAGATGAAAAAAATATGTATGGAAAGAAAAGGGAAGGGAAAGGAGACAGAGAGAGGGAGCTAGTCGGGTTCAGGAAGTCACACGCGAGAAGAAGTGTCAAAAATAGTTCATGAACTGTATGGAACGTAGGAACCTCATGATATAACCTCATGATATAACCTCATGATATAACCTCATGATATAAGACACCACAGAGGTTTTGTGAACTTGGTACACTGAATGGCCTGTGAGTTACATACAGCTGGGGACACTGGTGTATGTAACCATTCAAGTGTCTGTGAGTTACATGCTACTGTGCTCTGTACACAAGAGATATATGTGTAACAATATTACACTTTGTATTATGCCTTTTGCTTTGCTTGCAGAAACTGAAATGTATGGAGAAATGATTAAGATATGTACCGCCTGGGATTAAAAACCATATGGCAGAGAATAACAAAGCTTACTATAACTCAAGAACAAGTGACAAAAGAAATGAAGAACCGCCTATGACTGGGGGGGGGGCAGAAAAAAATAGTAATTTAAAACAAATTTCCTGCATTTCTACACCACCTAACCTCTTGGATTAAGTCAAGAAACAGCAACCCTGTATAATGTTAACCAAAAATGTAAAATTATGTTATATTACTAGATTTCAGCATTGAGGTGCTTACATTCATGATTTTGCATAGGCATACTAACCTAAAAACCTATTATGGAATCGCGAGAAAGTTTCAGAGCGACAGACACAGAGCGTCCCGTAACCATAGCAACTGACTCTCACTCCTGCCTGCGTGCGCACGGCGCGAGAGGAGAGGGAGAGACGCAGAAGAGCCGTGGACTGAGATTACTCTGAGCACCATGCATGGGAATAAATTACAATATAATAGATTTGTGTATATTTCTCTCTATTCAGATGGTCTGAATAACTCTCTGCTGCACGGTGCTGCTCTGTCTCGTCTCTTTTCACGCTGTGACGTTATCAGTTATGAATTTGTTTTTCACTGTGTGAGAAAATGGACTTGTGGCGTGAGAGTGTGTGAAAAATGTTAATTGCGTGAGTCTCACGGTCAATGTGTGAGAGTTGGCAGCCCTGTGAACTCGCTTGATATTATTATGTATGAAACTGCCAATCAGATTTATTTACTTATTAATCGAAGGTGCCGGACCCCTGCTGATGTATGATAATAAATTGTGTTTAGAGGAGAGGGGAAACACCCCACAGACACATGCTTTATATATCCAGCCTGTTGCTGCTGCTGCTAGAGAATTTTTTAGTCTTCTTCTCTTGCAGATAGACAGAGACCACTTCCTTTTTTTGTTAGACAGCTGAACCCTCTGAAAGGGATTGTTGTGTAGTGAACTTAGCTTTAATAAAAACTGCACTGTTCTTTTATTTTTATTTTTCCTTTTCTCTGAGCCTGGGACTACAGAAGGTAAGCCTACTGACACCTTTCCAGGGGTAATAGTTTGCTCTCACCAGGGTGGCCTGTACTTTAAACTTGGTTGGCTAAAATAAAGTCTAGATACAAGGATAGGTCATAAATCTAGCAAAGTAAAACTACTAGCCCTCTCTCTTGGGGGAACTCAGGGAATATCCCTTTTCCAGCTTCTAGGCCTATGGGAGCTAAGGTCGGGTCAGTGACCTGAAGGGGAAGGGACTCCCGCCCACACCAAACCAAGTCCTTAGGGACGAGTGAGGCTAATACGGGGTGTAAGTGGGGCCCAGGCACAGCAAGCCTCCACCAGTGAATTAGTCTTTCAGGACACCCTAGGGGGAAGAAAGAAAATGCAACAGGGGCAATGGTCCATGTTTCAAGTTATAGTGCAGGTTACGGCTGTGGGGCTGCCGGGACAGGGTCATGTCATGTCATGTCATGTCCCGTGCGTGACGTCCCGCCCGCTCTGCTCTCCTTCACTGTCATTGGCTCTGGTGCAGAGGGCTGCACCAGAGCTCATGCGGCTCACCTGGCCAGGTGGCTGCTGTCTGTCTCTAACGCTCTCTCTCTCTCCCTCTCAACAGGCATCCACTCTCGGTTGGTTTCGGTTCCTCGGTTTTGCACCAGACAACATGCACCATACTTCAGCCACGCACCAGACACCGCTGATTACACTGGCCATCACACCCCATTTACTCATTTGACATAATTTGTTTTCCTTATTTATAAATAAATAATCTTTTGGCATTTAAAGTTCTGCGTGCTCTCCCATCTTTTGTCACATACATGAGCCGGTCTGTGACACACGACATGTCACGGGACATGACACGGGACATGACACGGGACATGACACGGGACATGACACGGGACATGTCACGGGACATGTCACGGGACATGACACACGACATGTCACGGGACATGTCACGGGACATGACACACGACATGTCACGGGACATGACACGGGACATGACACGGGACATGACACACGACATGTCACGGGACATGACACACGACATGACACACGACATGACACGGGACATGACACACGACATGACACGGGACATGACACACGACATGACACGGGACATGTCACGGGACATGAGGCTGGATGCAGAACAGGAAACCTAACCACAGCCAAATCCCAAAACTCACCAGCCTGTCACTGTCTTACAGCCGACTAGCTGTTTAGACCTCACTTCAACTTTAGTGATCTAGGAAATAAAGCTTCTACCGCTGACCTCACTGGAAGTCTCAATAACAATAAAAGCAATAAAGTAGAATACAAACAACTGTGCGGTAATGTAAACACGCTTAAACACGCTGTCTTGATTACTTACTTTAATATGGATTACTACATGTGAAATACGCGCCCTATATTTAAGTAAATACATTCCATCTGCGTACCTCCGTGTTCGGGACGACCTCAAATAAAAGCCAGATATCGGAAACGAACTCGGCCGGCGTTCGGTACGGAGGCGAGCGGCGGTGAGAGAGTCGCTCGGCGGTGAGGCTCAGAGGAGACGAGCCGCCGGACAGCTGCAGAGAGACAGGAGAGCACGGTTACTATGTTAGCTGTGTGTTAAAGTTTATCCTGATTATAATGTCCACATTTCAGATGGATAGATACATAAATCCTTATTATCCACTACATTACATGCAATGGAAAATTACAGCAACAAAAATCCAACACATCAGACTTTATATACATAAGAGATAAAAGATAGAATTCAGTTAAAATTCAGTATAAATGAATGAGATAAAAAGTAGAAAATAGACATGCAGCTTATGAAGAGCATTGATTAAAAGAGGAAACCTAATATCTAATTATCAGAGAATATTGAAAACATTTCTTTCCACTAAAACAGTCAAGATGTTGAGACTGTAAAATGTTTGGTGAAATAAGTAGTTGATGAGTTATTTGCAATTCTTAGCTCTACGAAACTAAACCCCTTAATTTTAATGTCCTTAATTTCTCCATTACATAAACATTACTTATCCATTAATAATAACATAGCTTTAAAAAAGTAAGGTTAGTTCATGGGTTTTTCAGGGATTCATTCATGGGTTGACTCACAGAGACTCTAGAAATTAAGGGATTTTTCCTGCCCTTAAGGAGTAAGGAGTCAAGATTAAGGAGGTGTTTAAGGAGGTTTCGATGGGGTCTCCTCCATTAATAACTCCCTTAATTAATTTTAAGGGGATGTTGCATGAATTAAGGGGTAAATTAATGTACATTAATAAAATGTAAGGTTATTTTAGGGGGTTACTGGTTCATAGAGATAATAGTTATCTTGTAAAACTCTGTTTTGGCTGTTCAAGAGACTTAGCACAGTTTTTTTCTTTCATATTGTATTCAGTTTGGTTTTGTGAGGCAGCAGCAGCTCCAGGCTGCGTCTTCTGCCTGTTAACCTGAACTGAACTGAACTGAACTGAACTGAACTGGACTGGACTGGACTGACCTCAGCGGGACGCCGGACGCCGCTGGAGTCGTCACACATCAGGTAGAGGAGGAGATGCTCACATTTCTGTTGTGAGGGACAAAGACAGATCAGACAGGACCTGGTTCAGCCGAACCTGACAGAAACACCCGACTGCCAAGAGAATTTTAAAAGAACATTTGAAATGCTGCAAAACATAAAATGCAAATTAGGTGCATTTCCATCAGCTGGGTAGAAGTGAATAAATGTGTTTCCTCAATGACTCTGTTCACCTGGACAGCAACAGTCTGATACCAACCTGATTAACACAACAGGCTGAATGAGAAACTTCCATGTAAACATCATGTTCTGATCCCCTGAACCTGAATAAAGTCACAGTCAGTAAGCAGAGTCACATTAAGACATGTGCAGTATTCAGATTTCAGTCTCATTATTGAAGCGGTTCAGACTGTAAAACCTGAATCCAACCAGGACTCTCTGGACCGCCTGACGCTCCTCTGCCTTCCAGAGGCTGAACTGGTTTTAGAGGAGAAAGAAAGAGACTGACAGCAGGAAACAGAAGGAGAGGCTGAAACTGAGCATGCTCAGGATTTAGAGGGAAACGGAGATCATGAAGTTTTCAGTAAAGTCTGAAACTGTCCAAGTCTCCGGTGATCCTCCTCGGTCCCGCTGACCGGACTTTGCTCCGCAGCTGGAGACAGGAACATGAAGGGAACAGTTCTATAAGCAACACATGGAGACACATTCATCTGAATATTGTCTTATTTAGCATAAGGACAATAGTCGGATTATTGCTGTCCATGTAAACTTAGTCATTGCAAAAAAATACATCAGAAGAGAACTCAAGGAAGAGAGCTTTCGAGAACTAATTCGTATCGGCCATGTTGTTCTTTTTGTTTGGTGTTCGCTAATGTTGGCCATATTTAAAGCTATCAAAACAATATTCATGGAAATATTGTAGTGCATCAACTAAACCCAGGACAGAGATTTAAACATGAGAGAAACAACATGAAAACAGACAGACGACTAGATTCCTTCATCCTGCAGCGGACAGAAGCCGTCCAGAAGAATCAGATCTGAAGCTCTGCAGTGTGAAGGTGTCTCACCCTCTGGTCCAGCAGGCTGAGGCAGGACGTCCTGCGTCTGTCGGAGCTGTACGGGTCCGTGGGGTCCGACAGGTCCTGACACAACGAACACACCCAGTCCCACCTGCAGGAGGAGGAGGGGGGGGGGGGGGGGGGTGTCAGCTAACACAGGAAATAAACTGAAACAGAATGAAACTTTATGATCCCTGAAAGGAGACTGCAGTAATTGGTAATTGCAGCGGCAAATGGGATACTGTCAGGAGATGTAACATGCCCTCTGGCGGCCATCTTGGAGGCCCTCGGCTCTGTGAACAGCTGACTGTGTTTCTGTCGTCTCAACAGAACTGAACAGATGGTTAATTTCTGTCTGTTTCTGACTGAACTGATCATTTCATCACTGATCCATCTGATTGATTTAGTGTTTAGATAATGTCAGCTTGTTAGCTAGCTAACCATAGTATCTGGTCAGGTAACATCACTGTCTTGTTGTTAACACATCTGATTAGCACACTAGCTAACGTATCTAGTAGCGGCTAGCGTTAGCATGTTCACATTAACATCAGTGTGTTTGCCGGCTAGTTAGCTAGCTAACAGTTTGTTCAGGTTAACTGAGCTGACTCTTCTCAAGCTACAACTAGTTGCAATTATTTGACAGAATATTACAATTGTGATTTAAACTGCGATTCACATCATCACAAGTTTTTCTTGTCATAAATCTTTTACAATTTAAAAAAAAGAAAAGTGATTTTGTTAAAAGAATAGATATCAGTGTGCAGGATTTACTGAGTTTGAGTCTGATGAAAGGTTTTCACCAATATTATACTTAATTCATGGATCAAAGATTACCTGCAGCATTAAAACACCTTGTTTAGAAATCCATTTTGAACGCCCCTTTCTTAAGCAATTAATTGCAGCCTCTGCGATTGGGAAATTGCAGAAGTTCACATTGTGATTTCTATTTTTTTTTAATTAATATTAATTGTTCAGCCCTCGAGTAGAGACAAGGGCTAAAGACAAGACAGTTACACATTACAGACACGGCAGATTCTTTCGGGATTCAAATCACAGACAATCTCCAATTATTACAAATCACTGGACGTCCCCAGGTGATATTAGTCTGGTGAGAATACGGCTTGGGATATTATGTTTTTACATTCATGCATGTATGTATCTATGTGGACAGGAGTTTCCCGAGGTCATAGGGTCATAATCGAGATTCCCATGTTGACCATGTCCTGTCTTATCTCTGTTGTTAGGAAAATGTAAAGAGGACATGTGTTAGGGCGCCAGGAAGTCTGGGACCTTGTTATGATGAACTCTCTTTACCTGGGGACTGCTTATACTATCTATATGTGTTTTGACACCATGTAAGGTTAATGTATAGTTTACTCGGGTCTATATAAGTGGCCTCACGCACTCTTTTCTTTGTCACTTCATTGCTACTTGCTTGTCTGTAACAGTGACTTGAACCAGCCGTATTAAACCTGCATGAAGAAGAAGCTGCTCTGTGGTCATCGTCTGATTCTTCTTGTCTGAGCAGAATATCATTCCTGGGAAACACCCAACTACAGCTTGGGTCTCTGATTTCCCGGTTTCTCCAGTGGCGGACATGTTGTTTTGTAAGAAGCCTTTTGTTAATTCTTACCCAGCGTTGGGTCCGACAGCAGGGATGTGGCAGGCCCGGTGGAAGCCCCGCCCACACGCCGCACAGCTGACACAGCTGCTGGCGGACCGGCAGGCGGAGCAGGAGGCCGCCTGCTGGAGGGGAGGAGTCTCTGGTGACGACAGGGGCTCCAGGAAATCCATGATGTCATCAACATGGGACTGCAACACAGCAGAGAGCAACACTGGTATCGTCTAGGCGGCTTAAAGGAAAAATCCTCAGATCCTCTTCACTGTTATCTATCATCAGCCTGTGGTTCAGTTCAGTGTTGTAATTTACTATTTTGGTGATCCCACTTTCCCTCAACCTGCCTTGTCTACTTCTACTGCAGTTAGTGATTTCCTACATTTCCCAGAATGCTTTTCAACAACCCCCAGAGAAGGAGAGTGAACTTGTTGCATTCAGCTGTGGATTTTACCTGTATTGTTTTTGAGGACAATCATTTATGTTTTTCGAATATTGTCCGATCAATTTAAGGGAGCAAAAAGTTTCCAAAATGCATATACAGCGTTTTGGAATGAAACCCTTCATATGTCCCAACGTCACAAAGACAAATTCCTGTATATTTGTTGGATTTGGCGATTCAAGTGGTTCTGTCTCTTCGGGTCAGTGTGTCCAATCACGTGCATCGCCTGGTGTAGCGACTGGTTGGAATGAAAACCTGCAGACCCTCGGCCCTCCATGGCACACAACTGCCCCCCCCCCGGCTTTAGATCAACCATTAGTGATGTGCGGGTCAATCCGAAGCCCGCAGGTGGGGCTTAGGGTCGACTGAAGATGATACTGAGAACGGGTCGGGCGGGTGTGGGTCAAACAGGCTACACACAGTACACACACAATGTAATTATACACTAAATTTCAAAGGAATTTCACCGCACCCACGCATCACTACCAACCATAAATACATTGGAACAAACAATACTCAGGTTTGCTCATCGCAGATTATTTCCTACCTGGTTGTCCTCATCGATCTGTTGGAGGTGAATCTCATCTTTGGCCTCTCCAGGAAGGAGAAGGAAGCGGGGCGGCGGTTGTCCGGGAAGCGGCGTGGATATCGGCAGGCGGACGAGCGAGACTCTGGGCTGCCACGGGTTCACCCTGCAGCCCTGGTGTCCGTCTACACAGCAAAGTTCTTCAGAGTCGGCTTCCCTGCTCGGTAGTTCACGTGCTGAATAAGCAGCGGAGGGTTTCCATAAAGGGTTTGTTTCCTGAAGCGTCACTGAGAAGGGCCGACCGACGCTCCAGTCTGACTCTGTTTCCTCGGTCGACGGGCTGAAGTCTAATCTGACGGCGTTCGCTGTGTCGGTTTCCCCCTGCTCCTCCTCTGTGGCAGGTTCCTGTTTGATCAGCTGAGTCTGAGCTGAGCTGCTGAGATACTGAAAAATCAAAGACGCCACATCGTCGTAGCACACGAGTTCGGCTTCGCGCTTCACCGTCGCTGAACAAGACTTGGCCTCAGGTGGAGTTTTAGCGTCTGCGGCCGCACCCGGGCCAAACCCTGCCGACGGGACAGGCTCTTCGGCAGTTTTTCCCACTGAGAGCGTCCGGTCAGAGTCACTGACGGATACATTCGTGTCATCCCACGCTGAGGATAACTCGGACGGGACGGGGCGGTCACCCTCTCCTGTCGTCTCGGTCTCAGATACCGTGGAGGTCGGTTCGTTCTCTCCGGGCTCCGGCCGGCTTGCTGCCGGCGGCTCGCCCGCTTGGGGAACGCTGCGATCGCAGGCGGAGTCCGCTACCGCTTTCACGGTTAGAGTCGGGTGCTGATGTTGCAGAGAGGAGGAGCTGTGGCTGAACGCTAAAGGTTGGTCAGCATCAGAAGTGGGATGATGAGGGGAGGTGGGAGTTTTGTCTTTTCCACCTTTTGTTCCAGTCTCTTTGGATGAGGATGAGGTGGATTTTCTGAGAAGATGGTGGGTCAGTATTGGGTGTTTATCTTTTACATCAGCAGACTTGGTAAATGGAGGTGTGACTGTACAGGTCTGCTCTTGGTCTAATGGGGCTGTGGAGTGTTGACTGTGGTTTGATTGGCCCGCAGGAAGCTTCCAGTGGTAATACATGGCTCCGTTCGGTAGGGTGTGGCTACCTGAGGCAGCGTTTCCGGGCTGGTTACGTCGTTTCACGGCAGCCGGACTGGACCGGTCCTGGACTGGCGCAGCGCTGCTTGGCTCTAGCTGAACTGGGACTACTTGTGTCATTTGGTATGCAGGAACCAGACTAGTCTGACTGTAATTTACTGTAGCAGTACTGGATTGCATATGGTTGATGTTTAAAAGCTGAAGGTTTGATTCAACCGGCGAATGCTGCTGATGGCTGACTGACGCTGTGCTGAACCGGCTGTGGCTGACAGAGACATTTTCTGACTGGACATAGTTTTTCTGGTCCATAGAGCTCAGGCTCACACCCACCACAGCCATCTGGTAGCAGTTTGCTGGTAATGTGAAAGCCGGAGCCTGACTGAAGGGCATGGAGTGTTGTGTCACAGCTGATGAGCAGCGTTTGAAGGTAGAGGGGCGTCTGTGGGACGCTCGGTACATCAGAGTCTGTGCGTGAGGGTTTGGGTTTGGGTTAGACTGGCTGCGGTTTCTGACGGCTGATGCAGGAGTGGGATGTTGCTGTGGGACCACAGAGCGGTGGGAGGGGCCAGCTGCTGCCATGCAGGGCTGGGTGTAATTTGATTGGACAGAGCCTTGCATGTTCACTGAGGTACAGACAGGCTGGGTGTGGCTTAAAGGGAATGGAGTCGACTGGGTTCGATTTGCCAGAAGCAGGTTTGTCTCTGCGTGTGACGACGTCTGAGGAAACTGAGCAACTGGAGCTGGGTACACTGAAGTGGGCGTGGTCACAGGCGGATTTGATTGGTAGAGGCTAGAGCAGGAAGAATGTGCAGGCCATGACTGATTGGGCGAGGACTGCCAAGACGCAGAGAGATGGCTGCCTGGGTCGGGTGGGCCGGTGTCACCGGCACCTCCCGCCTGGGGGAGGAGCCTGTAGGGAGGAGGTGCAGAACAGGTGGAGGTGTGAGGGCCGCTGGGGGAGGAGCGGGAGGAGGCGGAGACAGGAGCCGCTCCGTTTTCAAGAGGAGCGGCGGACGAAGAGTTTTGAGGGTCGGCAGGTGACCGAGAGAACGGGACAGTCGAAACCGAAAGTTCACCTGGAAGCAACAAGGAACAGGTCAACAGCAATCTACAAGACATAATAACATGTCAGTCTCCCTTCGGAAATGACAACCACATGACAATATGACATAAAAATACTGTTGTTCAGAGTCCAGAAACAGATAAACCCAACAGACAGCTGTCTGTTGTGAGACAGACTGATGACGCTCCGTCTGCCAGATTTCCATCTGTTTTGACGGCAGAAAGTTCAACCAGATGAACTTTTTCTGGACGGACGGATTCGTCAGCGTCCGTTCAACCAATCAGATCGTTCCTACGTTTGTTCTGTAGAAGCTAGCGGCGAACACAGAGACGACGGTCCGACCGAAACAAAGATAAACCAGAGGAAGCCTGGTGGAACGTTGGGATGACTGGAGGTTTTCAGATCAGTTTCTTATTGAATTTATACTGTAGAGTCTGTTTCTTCTTTATGAGCAAAGCTTCCTGTTCTTCTGCCTCGCCGCCATGTTGACGCTCAGAACAAACCAACACACACACATCTATCATCAATAATTCTGATGGATCAGTGTGGCTGCTGCCTAATTCGAAGAAACCAGCAGTGAAAATGCGTAACTCTAACTTGGATGCGAATAATATCTTTTGCATCTGTTTCTTCTGTATGAAAGAGAGAAGCTAAGAAAAAGAGACCGAATCAGGTGAGCGGAGAGGGGATGTGAGGAACTTCATGAAGAGACGACTTTTCAGTTTATGATGGAAGATGAAGAGTGACTGCTGACTATGGGAAGTAGGAAGGTCAAAGGTCATTCCACAATTGTATGAAATAATGTGCTCCCCGAAGGGAAATGGTCTAGTCGTATTTATATAGCCCTTTATCACAAGCATGTCTCAAAGGGCTTTAAAATAGTACCCCCACACACACACACACACAGGGAGGTCAGAGGTCAGGGTCTGGAGCTGGTTTGAACCCGGGTCTCTAAACACTCGGCCACCCTGAAGATCTAAACTTACCAAAGGACAGAATGGCTTTGTAGGAGGTTTCACTGGTCCAGAGCTTCAAGTGCGTCATCGACTGAGGAGGAGAGGCGTCCTGCGACAGAAGCTCCTCCAGCTGAGCTTCAATCTGCAGACGGAGGAGACGGCTACAGGTTACAGCTCATTATCTTTGTTGTTATCTGTCTGCTGCTGAAAATATTCTGTTGTAGGTTCTGGATCAAGGAAATCACTCAGGGTTCACCAGTGACCAGTCAAAGGTTTTTAAACACCTGATTAAATTCATTATGTTTCTCATTCTCTTAAAGCCATTCTGATCTAAAGGCTTCTGCTTAAATGCTTGAAATGAGCTTCTTAGACAAATATAAATAGTGAAGTTGATCCTATGTATGAATTTCTTTCCAAAGCCTTTGTCTTTCCATCAAGGCAAAGAATCTAAAATATAAGATAATTTTGATTTGTTTATTTCATAGTTTTGATGTCTTTACTATTATTCTAAAATGTGTAAAATAGTAAAAATAAAGGAAAATGTGTGTGTACGCGCACAGGAAGTCCAGTTCATCACAGCATCACTTCCTGTATTCTCCAAGGAGGAGAGAGTGATTTCTCTTTTTATACAGTGAAAACAAGCTGATGCAAATGAGCTAAATAGAGAAGTGATTATTTTACTCATGCACTGTCTGGTTCTAACCTGTCAGTAGAAAGGTCACTTATGGGGCAGACAGGCTATTTCAGTAAATGTTATCAAAATATTAGATGTTAGTAAACTATACATTATATACAGCAATTTTCTCTAACGCTGTTCCTGTGTTTTCTGTAAAGCAGTTTGGGACGAACCTGTTTGTTAAAATCTCTTCATGAATACACTTGACTTTACATTTAAATTCTAGTGATTCAGCTTTCCTTTTGTACAAATTGGTCTTGATGTGATTTAAAGGCCGACACTGGTTTAGCCAGTCCAAGCTCCAGAAATTCCCAAATTTTAGTCAGATTTTATACAGAGAAGTCCGTATTTTGCATATTCAATAAAAGACATGTTTACTGTCGGGGATCAGATGTGACCGGAGGACCGACCTGGGACGTGCAGCTCAGCAGGGAGGGCAGGCTGTCGCTGCTCCGGGCTTCCTCTGCTCTGTCAGTAACAAGCTGCTGTTTCTCCTCCAGCAGCCGCAGCGCCGCCGTCCTCTGCTCCACGCCCTCCACCTCCGGCTGGTAAACCCTCTGCTCCAGAACCAACAGCTGCGTGTCAGTCAGTCCTCTTACAGAAATGTGCATTAACTAAAAGTGCAGCACAATTTATTAAAAACACTATCAACACTGACTGAAATGTTTGAGTTAGTTTATTCTAGAAGTCAAGCCAACGTAAAAATGGAAGAAGTAATGCTCCCAAAAATGCTCCTCACTGCTCACAATGCCACCCTAACCCAGACAGCTGGACGCGGTGTTTGACATTTCTTTGGTTTCAATAAAAATAAACTCATAAATAATGGAATTTGGATTTGATTTTTTCCCCATATTTTTAGGGGCTGAAAAATAAATTAGGTAGAAGATGTTGAACAAGAAAATCACAAGAAAATCACATTGATGTGTTTTGTCAACACTGTGCAAAATGTAGATATATCTGACTGTAGATATCTGACTGTAGATATATCTGACTGTAGATGTATCTGACTGTAGATATCTGACTGTAGATATCTGACTGTAGATATATCTGACTGTAGATATTTGACTGTAGATACTATATCTGACTGTAGATATATCTGACTGTAGATACTATATCTGACTGTAGATATATCTGACTGTAGATATATCTGACTGTAGATACTATATCTGACTGTAGATATATCTGACTGTAGATATATCTGACTGTAGATACTATATCTGACTGTAGATATATCTGACTGTAGATGTATCTGACTGTAGATATCTGACTGTAGATATATCTGACTGTAGATGTATCTGACTGTAGATATCTGACTGTAGATACTGTCTGACTGTAGATATATCTGACTGTAGATATATCTGACTGTAGATATCTGACTGTAGATACTATGTCTGACTGTAGATATATCTGACTGTAGATATCTGACTGTAGATACTATGTCTGACTGTAGATATATCTGACTGTAGATATCTGACTGTAGATACTATGTCTGACTGTAGATATATCTGACTGTAGATATATCTGACTGTAGATGTATGACTGTAGATATATCTGACTGTAGATATCTGACTGTAGATATATCTGACTGTAGATGTATCTGACTGTAGATAACTGACTGTAGATGTTTCTGACTGTAGATATATCTGACTGTAGATATCTGACTGTAGATGTATCTGACTAGATATATCTGACTGTAGATATATCTGACTGTAGATATATCTGACTGTAGATATCTGACTGTAGATGTATCTGACTGTAGATATATCTGACTGTAGATGTATCTGACTGTAGATATATCTGACTGTAGATATATCTGACTGTAGATGTATCTGACTGTAGATATATCTGACTGTAGATATATCTGACTGTAGATATATCTGACTGTAGATGTATCTGACTGTGGATATATCTGACTGTAGATATCTGACTGTAGATGTATCTGACTGTAGATATATCTGACTGTAGATATCTGACTGTAGATATATCTGACTGTAGATATCTGACTGTAGATATATCTGACTGTAGATATCTGACTGTAGATATATGACTGTAGATATATCTGACTGTAGATATATCTGACTGTAGATATATCTGACTGTAGATATATCTGACTGTAGATATCTGACTGTAGATATATCTGACTGTAGATATATCTGACTGTAGATGTATCTGACTGTAGATATATCTGACTGTAGATATATCTGGCTGTAGATATATCTGACTGTAGATATCTGACTGTAGATATCTGACTGCAGATATATCTGACTGTAGATATATCTGACTGTAGATATATCTGACTGTAGATATATCTGGCTGTAGATATATCTGACTGTAGATATCTGACTGTAGATATCTGACTGTAGATATCTGACTGTAGATATATCTGACTGTAGATATATCTGGCTGTAGATATATCTGACTGTAGATATCTGACTGTAGATATCTGACTGTAGATATCTGACTGTAGATATATCTGACTGTAGCTGTATCTGACTGTAGATATCTGACTGTAGATATATCTGACTGTAGATATATCTGACTGTAGATATCTGACTGTAGATATATCTGACTGTAGATATATCTGACTGTAGATATATCTGGCTGTAGATTACCTCGATGGCGCGGCAGAGGTTGACCACCTGTTCTTTGAGGCGCACGACGAAGAGAGCGAAGGTGCGTTTCAGAGCCTCCCTCAGCCTGGACTTATGAGCGGTGATGTCCTGCAGCCTGCAGCCGGCCGGACACAAGGTCAGGTTAATGTCAGAGGAGTCATGTGAAGGCTTCAGAAAACCATACGAGTCGACTAGACTGCAGACCCGAGATCAGACTGGAGGCTTTGTTTATGGGCTCAATAAAGGGTCAAAAAGATTCTGAGCTTGTGAAATGATTTTTGCAAATAATTTTAGACAGTTGCTGTTGTATATCACCAGACTTGCAGTTGTGTAAAAAAAAAATTGCATGAATGTGTTTGAATGTGTGAATGTGTAAAAAAAGATTTAAGGAAACAGAAAATTATTGTAAATGTGTAGAAAAGATTTGTAGTTGTAAACCACATTTTGTGAATGTGAGAAGAATTTGTGGAGAAATGATTTCAGATGTGAGGCTGCAAAAACAATCAGAGCAAACAGAAACAGAAAAAGTTTTGTGAGCGTGTGATAAAAGATTCAGAGCAGCAAACTGAGCGTGGAAAATGACGGTCAAAGTTGAAGTCTGTTGGTGAGACATCTGACCCCGTCCTGCCTCCGGAGTCTGAGCAGCCAATGGGAACGCTGCTCAACCCTTCATTGAGCCCGTATTTGTTCTCTTTTCTTTCTTTTGCTCCAACCTCACCAGGTCAAACTGCTTGTATGTGTAAATGTACCTGGCAATAAATTTGATTCTGATTCTGATTTGGGATACACACAAACCAAGAGATATGCATTAAAGCAGGAGACAATATAATTCCCAAAGGTCCCGTTTCTGTTTTGGTGTTTTATGGTTTCTTGATGAGGAAAATCCCTTCACCGTGCTCTGGAATGCAAAGGTCACACTCTTCCTCTACACATCTGTCTTGTTCAACAGCCTGGTAACACTTTGTTTTCCACGTCCGCAATTTCTTAATAGTTTCCTAGAAAGGAACTGTTAATTTCTGAGGAAGTTTCCTGGAGAGAACCATGAAATTATGTATTACTGGGAAAATAGAGAAAGAGTTGAATGGCAGCTGGTGAGCTCCTCCAATTTCTTCTGTTTCCAAGACAGAGCCATGAAATGATGCAGCAGTTATATAGACAATTAGAAATGAACTAAAATGAATTAAGAATTCAACAAATAACTATAGCATATTATGTAATTATATGAAAAACGACTTCTGATAATTGACCTCTGCCGATTATTTTTCCAATACATAGTTTATAGTTTTGCAGTTCTTTCCAGAAAACTCTTTCAGAAATGTTCAGTATCTGATCGGCTCTCCAGACTGATGACTTCACTTCATGGTTCTTTCCAGGAAACTTCCAGAGAAATGAACAGTTCCTTTCTAGGAAATTATGAGGAAATTGCGGACCTGGAAAATGAAGCGTTGAATGAAGATGTGTATCTCCATTCTCAGTTCTCTTGGATCCGGACTCAGAGCCTCGTACAGCTGAAGTTGACAGAAAACCGGACCTGGACTCAGACTGAACGGCCTAAAGGTGTGACAGAGTCCCTAAGTCTCCACCGCGCTGCAAAACGTCTCCATGCTTTACCTGCCATCCATGTCCAGCAGGGTCTGCCTCGCTGTGTCTCTCTGCGCTCTGATTGGCTGAAGCAGGGAGTCCAGCTGCTGCTTCAGACTGTCCAGCGCTTCAGGGACGAACTGAAACCTGAGGGAGGAAGAGGGAAGTGAGTCTGTCTTTTCACACTTTCTACAGAAACAAAAAAGAGCAACAAACAACAACAAATAAGGCTATTTAAAACATGCTACAGATATTTTTACTAGAAATGGATTCAAGAGAAAACATCCACTCCCACTTTGAAACCCTACTTCTCATATCCTGCTGTAAGAACTCGACCCACGTTACAGTCTCTAATGTCTTTTCACCGTCAGCTAGACAAAAACATGACACGGACATGACCGAAGCGACGATCGGCAGGATGGATTGTGGGTAATCGGCGTGTCGTGGTACCTGTGGTTCCTGTGGGACAGCAGCTGGCAGTCCCGGCAGGTCAGCTGACTGCAGGGGAAACAGAAGAGCTGCAGAGGCTCGCTGCTGTGGATCTGACAGAACCTGGAGGCCGGGGCACAGAGTCCTGCAGGGAGGGGGGACTGTTAGATCCTCATCCCAGACCTTCCAGATACACACAGTATGTACACTACAGTCCAGTCCGGATCCACCTGACTGAACACTCTGTGTTTCATTCTCTTAAAGCATTTTGATCTAAAGGCTTCTGCTTAAATGCTTGAAATGAGTTTCTTAGACAAATATAAATAGTGAAGTTGATCCTGTGTATGAATTTCTTTCCAAAGCCTTTGCCTTTCCATCAAGGCAAATAATCTAAAATATAAGATAGTTTTGATTTGTTTAACACTTTTTTGGTCGCTGCATAATTCCATTTGTGCTATTTCACAGTTTTGATGTGTTTACTGTTATTCTAAAACGTGGAAAATAGTAAAAATAAAGACATGTGGTGTGTCAAAACTTTTGACTGGTAGTTTATATATCTTTATATATCACGGGCTGTGAATCGATTAAAAGAAATGAACTAATTCATCGCACAATTTGCTGTGATTAATCACGGTTAATCGCTCTTTTGTTTTCTTTAGACTGAAGCTTGTAAAATATATTTAAATGTAGAATGACCAAATGAATCACTAAATCACCAAATCAATGTGGAATCGGCACACGATGGAAGTATATTTTAAATCAAATACTGTTGTTAAATGGCATCTTTTTAATTGTATACACAGACTAAAGTGACTAGCGTAGAGTAAAGCTTTATCTCTATTTGTTTTAGTTCAGCAGGACAGAGGAACGGTACATAAAAACATCTGAAACCACATCAGAGACATCAGCACCGAGACGTGACGGCTAATAATTTAAGTCAAAAATAAAGAAAAAGCTTCAACAGTCAGCAGACTTGAGCAGGAACTGAAACCATCATGAAGTGAAAAGCTGAGTGTGTTTCTCATCTCAGATCCAGACCCGCTGGTCTGTCTCTTGTTCCCCAGCGAGGAGGAAAACTCCCAGCATTCCAATCTGAAGGAGTGCGGGCTGGCCGAGCATTCTGGGTAATTTACGAGTTTAGTTGGAGTCAAGGTGTAAGAAATAAAATGAATACTGTGTCTTTTTTAATGAATAACATACTCTGTCCTTTGTTTCCTTTGTCCTGCAGAGTAGAGTGTTTTTTTTCCTACATACCATAATGATGTAATCAGTGCATGTACGTGTGCATGTCCACTATATATGGTAATGAGTGGTTTTGAGTGTTCTTATAGGTGGACAATAGTTTATGCGTGTCCCATATTAGGTTAAGTTGGTTGGCTTTGTCTCAAGAAATCTGAACCTGTGGGTTTGGCTCTGTGTCAAGATTTATGATTTTGTTTTCTCTATAGAAGTGAATCCTCTCCACTCTTTTCTTGGTCACTTCTTTGTTGCTTGTCTGGAACACTGAACTGAACCATGCATGTCTGAATAAAAGAATCCGCGGAAGACTCTTGAACCTTTGCTCATTTATTTCGACCCACAAGGGCGAAACTTATTTTTCACCTACAAAGGTGACAGCTGACATGTGATCAGCTGCAGTGTGCAGCGATGCGGTCGAGTCGACGGGCATATTGTGATTTGGGTTCGACTGATATTTCATTTCATTTCATTTATTTATTTTTAAACAGGGACAGCGCACATTGATTGGCCCGAGAGTAAATGTGCCGACCGGCTCGTTTTCAGCTGTAGTGCCTGTGACCAGACAGAAAGTTAAAAGTACATACAGTACTATAAAAACACAACATGTAAACATTATTATGGATGCAGGTACAGAACAGATAGACAAACTGAACAATATGAGTCAGTCTGACACAGCAGCTGCACCAGCAGCCAGTCAGCAGCCAGTCAGCAGCCAGTCAGCAGCGTAACATACAGATGAGAGCTGGGCCTCACAGGGTCAGGAGTCATGTTGACAGACTTCATTAGAAATGAGCCATCTGTTAAGACTGTTTAAACATGTTGTAGGTGTTAGTGTTGTGTATGTGTAGTGCAGGGTGTATTAGTGTGTATGTGTAGTGCAGGGTGTATTAGTGTGTATGTGTAGTGCAGGGTGTATTAGTGTGTATGTGTAGTGCAGGGTGTATTAGTGTGTATGTGTAGTGCAGGGTGTATTAGTGTGTATGTGTAGTGCAGGGTGTTGCAGAACCAGGTCTCCACAGCTCAGACTGGATCCCTGAGTAACATTCTTTCCCAGGAACAAAAATGACCCTTCACCTTTGAAGCTACTAAAGTGTCACCTTGACGCAGACCAACACTAAGGGGGGATCTCCTCCACCAATCAGACGACTCTTCTGAAATTTACGAGTTTTATCTACAAGCCACATCAGACTGCAGACCAGGATCCCCCTCACACACACACAGACTCACACAAATTAAAATAAGAAGATTTCTTTTTATCTGGACCAGAAGACTGAGTTCTATTGAATTGATGTTGGACTATTAGTCACATTAGATAATTAAATATATTTTGTATCATGTTACCAAAAGGATCAGGAATAGCTTTCTCCCTTCTCTTTTTAGTTCTGTAGGAAACCCCCACCTTTCTGGATAGAGCCATAAAAGTCATAAATCCATAAATTATTTTCATTCTTGGTTTAGTCCTCTTCTCTACGTTGTATTTCCTAATGTCTCCAATGAGTTTTTAGAATAGTGTGAATTATATACTAAATTGGTTAATCATATATGCTTAAGTGTTTTAATTATCCTCCCAGTAGTTGGACCCAGTTATTCCCCTGGGACCACACTGCTGCCTAAGGTCTGATTATATTTACCCATTCTTGGCCCCACATTGATAATTATGTTCTAGTTCATTGTTTCCCTATCAACCACCAAAGTTACTATGTATTTGTGATTTAAATATTAAGATTATAAAGTATGTATCTCGGCTATTCTGCTAAAACAACTCAGTTCACAGCAAAGTTTGAACAGTGAAAGTTGTATTGTCTAATCATGTTTCATGTAATGGTTTTATGCAATCCATAAGTTTGTTTACAGGTTTCATAATGTTCACCGATTGACAGCAGTAATTGGTTTAATTTTCATTCCAATATTCCTTTCCTTCTCATTTTATTTTCATTTCATTCTCATTTCATTATTCAACCTATAGTTTAGTGTTTTATTCTGGTTTATCATCTGTCCATTTGTCACACATTTCACCCGTTTCATGTAATACATGGTTTGTTTGTTTGTTTGTTTGTTTGTCTAGTAGGTAGTTAATAAATATATTCATTCACTATAAAGTTGGTTGTTCTGTATTTCCTTCTCTGCAGAGAAAAGTAATCCCTGAACTGAAAAGATCTCATGATCTTCAGATTGATGACTGATTAGTAGAGCCAAGTAAAGGTCTGTCTTTCCTTCATCTATGAAGGCGGTGCCCCTACGAGTGTAATTTGATATCTTGATCAAAGTTTCATATTTCCATACCTTCACTATACCTTTACTTGACTCTACACGCTACAAGGGTCCAGAGATGTGCGGCTCTCACTGGGAAAGCTGAGCGACCAGAAGAGCTTCTTCTGAATGGAAAGACGGTCTGTACTGATCTACCAGACCTGCTGCTTAATGACATCATTAAGAGGAGGCGGGGCTAAACCATGAAAAACTTTAAAAACAAGACAAAGCATCTACAAATTTTAGAAGATTATCCCAATTTTTGAGAAGCTGATACCGATAACAATTGCTGATTTTTTTGTGTGACAATATTCAAAATCTTTAAATCTGATCATTCTCATACCAAATAAACTGAGTACAAAATGCAGAGTATTCAGTGTTTTTCCCAGAATCCTCTTCTCGTCAGGATGGAAAAGCCTCTGAAACATTCAGAGCATCATGGGAGACTAAAACTCTCCACTGAAACCAGACTGATGAGATGGTTTTGGGGTGCAGCAGGTTTTACAGTCCGACACCCTGAAGAGTCTCTTCTCTCATGTTGCTGGTGATCGACTCATATCTTTATTAAAAGCCCAATGAAAACCAATGTATCTGCAAACTGGGGTTGGGGGGGGGGGGGGCTTTTTTCCAGCTTTTTCTGGGTTTTTTAAATAATAATGATGTTATTGTCATTAACAGCTTAGAAATTTGATCTCACTATTGAAGCACTGGAGGAAACAACAGCTGTTTGGTGTCATTTTCTCATTCTGCTGTTTCCAGGAAAGCAGCTGATTGTGGAAAAGGAAACAACTGGGAATAAAATGAGAAATTTTTCACAACTGTGATTATTTTAGTTTTTTACTGTCCTACCACTAGTAGAGGCTTGTAAATTGAACAGTTTGCACAATTGTGATCCAAGCAGCACATGATACATATCGCGATATTCATGAAA
The DNA here is from genome assembly GCF_048128805.1 of Centroberyx gerrardi. Classification (NCBI taxonomy): domain Eukaryota; kingdom Metazoa; phylum Chordata; class Actinopteri; order Beryciformes; family Berycidae; genus Centroberyx; species Centroberyx gerrardi. Next base: position 1,051,453 of record NC_136008.1, on the reverse strand, counting down.
TATCGCGATATTTGATATTATCACATATCAGCTCAAGCCGACTGAAAACCTTCACCTGCAGTCAAGAAACTAAAGTGCAAACTATTTTTGTTTTTGAAATTAAATGTAATTTTTAATGTAACATTATGTAATGGTTTTAACCCTTTTATTGTTTAATCAACCTATTTTATGCAAAGCACTTTGAGTGGCAGTCTCTGTCTGCTGTATAAATAAATAAACTTTAAACTTTAAGAAGTGTGTCAGCTGTGAGCAGAGTGTGTGTGTCGACCTGCTGCAGGCTGGTTCTGGATCTGGTTCTGGTTCTTGATCTGGATCTGGTTCTGGATCTGGATCTGGATCTGGTTCTGGTTCTGGATGGTGTGGGACCGGGTCATCTTCACTCTCCGGTGGGCGGACACACACTCCTCACACAGCGCCTCCACACACTCCACACACCAGCCGCTGGCCTCCGCTCCCCCACAGCTCGTACACTACGGGGGGGGGAGGAGGGAGGGGTGAGAAGGGGAGGGGGGAGGGGGGAGGGGGGGGGGATATTAGACTGAAACGTGAACCAGACTTACAACCATCCAACCATTCTTCCCCCTAATAGCTGCGGAGGCTCGTTCACCCTAAAAATACTAAAATCCAGCAGAATCTTGTGGTGGAAAAGCAGCGTTCAGAGCGTCCCGGGACACTAAAACTCTCCACTGACACTGGAAACTAACACTGAGACAAATGAGGCTCTTGTGTTCAGTAGTAAGGAAACTCTGACAGACATTACTGCCTCTACATGAAGAGTTAAAGGGACAGTTCACCAGAAAATTAGTGAGTGATGAGTGTGTTTTTCCCGGTCTGTTTTTGTTCTTTTTCCCCCTTTTTCCCCCAGAAAAATTGGCTATTAATAATAATTATCTTTAACAGCCTAGAAATTTGATCTTATTATTCAAGCATTGGAGGAAACAACGACCATTTGTTGTGATTGGCTCATTCCTGCTGGAAAACAGCTGATTGTGGAAAAGGAAACCCACTAGAAATAAAATATCTCCTCATCCTCAAGCCAGTACAAAATCAGATGAGTGTTTTTTCTTCATACAACTCAGCAGGAGTTCACCTGTTCATATCATGGTGTCAGAAGACTTGGATTATGCTGCAGCTGTATGGAGACATTCAGGGACATTTTCCACCCTTTCTGAAGCCTAAAGGACTGGATTAGACTCCATTAACTGTGATTGTTTAGAAGAAAGTTTCGAGTCCGGATGAAGAAAAAACACTCATCCGATTTTGTACTGGCATGAAGGTGAGGAGATAAAGACCGAATTACATTTTTTTGGGTGAACTATTCCTTTAAATTACAGTGGCATTATTGAATGAATTAAATGAATAAACGAATTGTGCAAAGAAAATACAGTTTCATGTCGGGTTTTTCTGTATCTGCGGTCAGACTGGAACCTCCATCCTGTCAGAGGTGGAAGACGCCGACTGGCTGAAATCTGATATTTATAAAACATATTGTCAGGGATCCAACCAGCTCATCTCTCTCTCTCTCTCTCTTTCTTTCTCTCTGTGTTGTCTGTCTTGGTCTTGTTTTCCGCTCCCCTTCCCTCTTGTCTCTGTTCTGTGTTTTATGTTGTGTCTCTTTCAGGTCCCAGTCCAGTTCCAGTCCACGGTCCGGTTGTTCCTGTCTGCCTGCTCAGCCTCCCGGGGTCAAAACCCTTCTGGTTTTGACCTCCTGCCTGTTTGGACTCGAGACTCGGACCTGCTGATTAAAACCTGTTTGAACTGTATTCCTGCCTCTGTGTCCCTGACATACATAGAGAAACCCTACTTCTTTTTTTGGGAGTTCGCTGAATATCCGGACCCTGATCACACTCGGTCTTTACAAGCAAACGGTCCAAACACTTTGAGCGCTCTGTGTTCAGTTCCCAACCGATCCGTACGAACTCAGAACGCTCTGCTGTTTTGTTTCAATAATACATAAATGCTGAAAACAGGATTTGCAAGCAAGGGGATCTGTATCTGAGGAAAATTATTTAAAAAGTCTGTGCAGAGATTTATAAATGCACATTCAACACTTCAAATGCTAATATTTGCAGTAAAAAATATATATTTTAAACTCAGGACCCCTAGAGGTCCCCGGGCCGCAGGTTGGGACCCGCTGGTCAGACAGTTGGCAGGTTTTACCTGCTGGCCGGAGCTGCTGGGGTTCAGTGTTCGCTCCATGATGAAGAGTCAGTCCAGCTGCTGGAGGAGGGGGGGGGGGAGGAGGAGGAGGAGGAGGAGGAGGGGGTGGGGGGGGGGGGAGGGGGGGGAGGAGGAGGAGGAGGAGGAGGAGGAGGGGGGGGGGGGGGGGGGGAGGAGGGGGGGGAGGAGGAGGAGGAGGAGGGGGGGGGGGAGAGGTGGAAGAGGAGGAAGAGGAGGAAGAGGAAAATGGAGTCTGTTATTTTTATGGCAAAAAAAAAATCAAGATTATTCCAAGGCGACAGTAAACATGTCGTAACTTACAAATGATGCAGTTCCACTTTGGGCCGGTCATTTTAAACTGCGAAAATAACTAAATAACTAAAATATGAAATTTCTCATTAAATCATTTTTTCTGTCATTGTTGGTAACAGGAAACAGAATCTGAAGTCGTTTCTCGGCTGTCATAGGAACAGAATCAGTGAACTGATCCTGTAAATCCAGAATCAAAATCAGGATCAGGATTGTGTTGTTGTGGATTTTCTTCCTTCTTCAACTTCCACTTCAGGCTCGAGGAGCCGAACAGAACGAATGAGACAAACTCTGACTCTTTTCTTTTGGCTTCATTCTTCAGACCGTGCTCCACCTATAGGAGTCTATTCCCAGTCTTTACCTCCTAGCTCTCTGATTGGTCTAACTGCTGAATGTGCTCAGTCAGTCTGAAGGAAAGCAGCTGTTGTTCTGTCGCCTGATATCAGACAGAACTGTCAACTCGTCTCCATTTCCATCTTCAGTCTGACGTTGCCTCCACTCTGACCGATTTCCGTGGGGGATTCGATGTTCCCTAACCGATCACTAGAGACCGACGTATCCGCCTGAATCTAACGTCATTTTAAGGCGACGCTGATGCGTAGCCATGACAACACCGGAGACGGTTCAGAAAGTATAGAGCATCTTTGACAACACGGAGCGAAGTAAAAACAAAGTACGACGACTTTTAATGGATTTAGAA
>NC_136008.1:990784-1043284 GCF_048128805.1 Centroberyx gerrardi | reverse complement strand
ATGGTAGTAGTAGTAGTAGTAGTAGTAGTAGTAGTAGTAATGGTAGTAGTAGTAGTAGTAATGGTAGTAGTAGTAGTAGTAGTAGTAGTAGTAGTAGTAGTAATGGTAGTAGTAGTAGTAGTAGTAGTAGTAGTAATGGTAGTAGTAGTAGTAGTAGTAGTAGTAGTAGTAGTAGTAGTAGTCGTACACATCAGCAGGCCTGTGCTTCTCAGTGATGGTTGGCCAGTGTTACAGTAATGTGTCATTTCATATTGAAAATAGAAATATTCTTGTACCCTAGCCAATCACATCATGTTTTTAGATCTTCTGCAGAACTGAGAGAGGACCAGTCTGTGTGAACACGGCTTTTTTTTTTTTTTACAGAAAACCTTTTTTTTTCAGTTTTTTTCCTACTGCATTGTGTTTTGTATGTAGAACACTTCACATATCCAACACATTCAAGTGTTGAAACAAAGTATTTGTGATTGAAATAAAGTATTTTATATTACTGTATACTGTAACAGTCTTTTACAACATGCTGCTGTGCATGAATGTACTTGCTTGATATCAGACAGAATTGTCAGCTCGGTGTATTCTCCACTTCCATCTTCAGGATCAGTCCGCTCGGTGCAGCGGGCTGCTCTGGACCTCTGAACCAGTCCACTGATGAGATATTCATAACAGTGTTTTCCGTTATGCACGTCAGTGTGTAGTCGGTTGTTAGAAAGATGTATTCATATGATGTGTGTGTGTGTCATTTTACTGCAAAATAACATTTTGAAAAGAGATCAAATGGTTTTGAATGCAGTGTTTCATTTTGCCAGTGATTTGTGGAGTTTTGCATTTTGTGTGGTTTTGTGTTTTGTGTTTAGAGTCCTGAGAAAATGAGCTCCAGTTTCAGAAAATGTGTGGAAGCAGTTGTGAAAAAGTGTTACATCACTTTCACAACATTCACAACACCGTCGGACCTCAGAAACGACGCCTCGCGCAGTACCGTAACTACACGACGAGACCGGCAGCTTAATGTAAAGAGTCACTGCAGGAAAGTCAGTAAACTGTCCGGTTCAACACAAAAACACATTAACGTCGAATATTAACATTATGAATAGGCGCTTATCAGAATGATTAATTACTTCCATCTGTATCGATAATGTTGTTTGAACTCACCTTCACATCTCCGCTTCCGTGGTTCGCGTCAGTCTCCGGTTCTGCGAAACCTGACAAAGTTAAAAAAAAAAATAAAAAAACGTAAAACCTTCAGACTGGAGTTCCGTTGTTCCGTCTGTCGGTTTACCGGCGGACAGCGGACCGGGCTCAGTCCGAACAGCGCGCGGAGGAATCAGCAGATCTCCCGTTACTTCAGTCCCTCCTGGGCTGAAGTTGGCGCGTCAAGCTAGCGCGAGAACAGGGAAGACTTCCGGTAAAGGTTTTTCATAATAAAATGTTAGTCATAATTTTATTTTTACACCGCCTTTCAAGCAACAAGGCACAAAGTGTGTTACACAAGAAATGAAAAACAAACAATAAAAACAAGCTGTTATAAAAACAAACTGTTGACATACAATAAAAGAAGTAAAAATAATAGATAAAGCTTCGAAAGGGTAAAAGACTTTAGGTTGAATGTACGCTGCAAAGTAATACAAGCTTGTAAAGGTTAAGGTAGTGAGTTGAAAGGAGTAAAGTTTAAGAAAATATTGAAGGAGGGATCTATAATAAATGGAATTTCAATAGTTTTCTTCCATGCAGTTATGTGATGTTTTCTTCTGCGTTCACAAATAAAAAGCAACAGGACTTCCGCTTAAATTTTAAGATAAAAAACTTCAGGATGAATATAATATTGACAGAATAAAGAGAATTAGAGAATATTAAATTATTGAACAGAGTGAAGCATGCTGAATGTCTGAAGCCTGTGGGGAATCAGGGAGAGAAGAGAAAGACATAAATCTTCTTAATGATGGAATGAGAGAGAGAGAGAGAGAGAAAGAGAGGGATGGAGTTAGATAAGATAAGATAGGGTAGGATAGATACGCTGGGACGCTGTTTTGGAAGATCCTCCGAGAGAGAAGGAGGAGAAAGAAGAAGAGGAAGAAACAGTCTGTAGTGAAATAAATACTTGACTTTTTCCCAAAATTCTTAATGAATCTTTTTTCTTTTATTTTGAAGGCAAAATCACTCGATTTCCGGCCTTGGTTTTGCCTTCTAACTTGACTTGACGCAGCCGCACTCGACACTAGAGGTGTCAAGTTCACGGGAATAAAAGCACTTCTGGTCAAAACTTTCAAACTTAAAAGACTTTAGGACGAACAAATGTTGTGACGAGGTTTAGGAAGTAAAACTTACCAGTGGAATAAAATATTTAGGAGAAATCTGAACTAAATGAGTCTGACGTAAATGAAAACACAATTGTTGTATTTATTTTCAGCTGTTTCTCTTCTGTCAAGTTAAAAACTTGACTTCCAGCCAGAACGTTCAAAATAAAAGCCTCCAGGGCATCGCTCAGTAAACGTTGGAGCAGGTGTTCCTGCTCCAACGTTTATTGAGCGATGCAAAGCAGGAAACTGAAAGTAGATAATCCAGTAAAGTGGAATCTGTGGTAAATGCAGCAGCTCACAGGCAGACTGACGTCACTTTTTACAAGATGTGGGTTCAGTTCACATTCTAAGATCAGGACTAACCGATCAGAAATTAAAGGAATGGAAATATGTTCAGGACAACAACGACTGAACAAACTGACCCCCTCTGACCGGGGGTCAGAGGGGCCAAACATCTTTTATCCCTGAAATGTCCTTAATTTCTCATTACATAAACATTAATTATCCATTAATAATAACAACATAGCTTTAATAAAGTAAGGTTAGTATCATGGGTTTATAAGGGATTCATTCATGGGATGATTCACAGAGACTCTAGAAATGAAGGGATTGTTTTTGCCTTTTGTGCAGGTTTACAGGTTATTAATGAGTTATTAATGGAAAAGTTCCTGACTCCCTTAATTTTACATTATATTATAAAGTAAGGAGTCGAAAATGAAAGGGAGTTTAAGGAGGTTTTGATGGGGTCTCCTCCATTAATAACTGCCTTAACTCATTTTAAGGAGATTTTGCAAGAATTCAGGGGTGAATTAATGTAAATGTAAGGTTATTTTAAGGGATTACTGGTTGGTAGAGACTGACCCGGTCTGTGATCCAACCTGGAATGTAACAGTTTTTAATGAAAGTCAAACATTCATCATAATCATCACTATATGGAAAAATCATTTGATACATTGTCAAAGATAATCAATACATCAAACAATCACTACAGAGACATTCAGATGAAACATTTATCAATACGTAACGAATCGACAAGCAGACTAATCAATGGTTTGATACAAATGATAAAACAAAAAAAATGCTCAAATCATAATGAGCAAAATCTGTATCACATCAAAAAGAGAGAACTCTAAAATATCAGCGACTCTCTGTCCAAATACTGGAAGTCAAAGAATATAAAAGTGTAAAAAGTAAATCATGAAAATGTAAAAATGAAATGTGGGCAGCGGTGGCCTAAAGGTCAGAGAAGCGAGCTTGTGACCGGAAGGTCGTCGGTTCGATCCCCGGACCGGCAGGATAAATCTGGGTGGGGAAAGTGGAAAGCAGCGCTTGCCCCTCCCTCATTACCACTGAGGAGCCCTTGAGCAAGACCTTAACCCCGACCGCTCCAGTGGAGCTGCAGATCAGACTGGTTGTACTGGTCAGCTTCCAGGTGTGAATGTGTGTGAATGTGATCAGGGCGTTCCTGAAACTGAGAGCATCGCTCTCAGTGAAACTCCCTCTGAATAAATAAAGGTGAACAATGGAAAGATTTGAATAATGATTAAAGCTGCACATTTAAATGTATCAAAACTCAAGATAAGAAGAAGTTAAAGATAAGAAGAAGTTAAAGAATGAGAAAAGGATCTCAGGAATGATATTCTGCTCAGACAAGAAGAATCAGACGATGACCACAGAGCAGCTTCTTCTTCATGCAGTTTTAATACGGCAGGTTCAAGTCACTGTTACAGACAAGCAAATAGCAATGAAGTGAAAGAAAGGAGAGGCGTGAGGCCACTTATACAGACCCGAGTAAACAACCTCTGTTCCCTCTCTCAGTTGCTGAGTCTATACATTAACCTTACATGATGTCGAAACACATATGGAAAGTATAAGCAGTCCCCAGGTAAAGAGAGTTCATCATAACAAGGTGCATAACAGTGCTTTTTTTTTTCTTTTCTTTTTTTTCAAAACTATGCTAGCTGTGTTGAGAGAAGAGAAGTCAAGTTTATTTATATAGCACTTTATCACAAGCATGTCTCAGAGGACTTTACAGAGAATGTGTCTAGCTGGTCTAACTAAACACAATCAGTGGTGAACAAAATGATGTAGGACAAACAAGAAGGATTATGTAGGAGAAGAAAAGATAAGACAAGAGGAGAAGAGAAGAGAAGAGAAGAGAAGAGGAGAGGAGAGAAGAGAAGAGGAGAGGAGAGGAGAGAAGAAAAGAAGAGAAGAGGAGAGGAGAGAAGAGAAGAAGAGAAGAGAAGAGGAGAGAAGAGAAGAGAAGAGAAGAGAAGAGAAGAGAAGAGAAGAGAAGAGAAGAGAAGAGGAGAGAAGAGAAGAAGAGGGGAGAAGAGAAGAGAAGAGGAGAACAGAAGACAAGAGGAGAAGAGAAGAGAAAAGAAGAGAAGAGAAGAGAAGAGAAGAGGAGAGGAGAGGAGAGAAGAGAAGACAAGAAGAGAAGAGGAGAGGAGAGAAGAGAAGAAGAGGGGAGAAGAGGAGAGAAGAGAAGACAAGAGAAGAAGAGAAGAGGAGAGGAGAGAAGAGAAGACAAGAAGAGGAGAGGAGAGGAGAGAAGAGAAGAAGAGGGGAGAAGAGGAGAGAAGAGAAGACAAGAGAAGAAGAGAAGAGGAGAGGAGAGACTTTTGACTTTTCATGTTCCTTTAATGCTCCAGTAAGGCCAGCGGAGGCGTCGCCAGAGAGAGATATAAAGACTACCTTCCATCACAATAGTAATGTGACAGCTCTAGGTCAAAGGTCAAAGGCACCCCCCCACCCCACCCCTCCCCCCTCCCCCCGTGAGAACTAGGTCAAAGGTCAAAGCAGAGCCCCGTCAGCGCTCCGGCCTCATCATGATGTGCACAACGACCCTCTTGAAAATTCACTTCAGCGCTCGTACGACAGAGAGTAAACACTAGTTTACCTTTTCCTGTTTTGTAAGGAAAAATAATCCTCCAGGAGGGCAGACAGTCAGAATCACAATCAGCTTTATTGGCCAAGTATGTACACATACAAGGAATTTGACTCCGGTTTTTCATTGCTCTCAATATACTTACACAGAATAAATATACAGCTAAAAACAAAGACAACAGTGCACTGGTGCAGAGTGCAAAGATGCTGAAATAAATGTGGAGTTGTTGGTGTAACAGGTTATATTATATACATGAGGTATTACACATTACACATTATACACATTAGAATCAAGAATCATCTTTAAATCAGATATTGTACAGATGATGATGATGATGGGGGAGGAGGAGAAGGAGGAGATCCCTGACCGGGCCTTTCACTCCTGCTTTTTTCCTCCCCCTTTGTATTGCAGTTAGGGTTGTGTGTGAGTGTGTGTGTGTGTGTGTGTGTGTGTGTGTGTGTGGGGGGGGTAATTATATACATGAGGTAGGTGTTACAGGTTTATTGCACAGGGATAGTTTCTGTCACTGTATGTCTGATTTAAGTGTTCATCAGAGTGACGGCCTGTGGGGAGTAACGGCTCTGATCAAGCCGTAGTAAGTCTGAGGCTCTATGAAATCTTTGTAGATTATTTCGGGGTGTCCTGGAGGGTAAGGATAGTTTACATGGGGATAGAGGGCAGTCACGTCTACGTACTGTATAGTTTCATCAGAAGCGGCTGTACGGCGCACGTCTGACCTCCGTACAAAGCGGCTCGGGGTGAGAGAGGCTGAGGAGCGTTGTATTGTTTTAGAAAATCCTGCAATCCCTTTTTCCTCTCTGTCCAGACGTGTTCTCTCATCACTACCGCTTTTACACCGTGCACAGATTGTAGCTTTTGTAATTTGTCCTCACACGCCACGTGCAAATCTTCATAGGTATTATTTGTCAGAGGACAGGTGTCCTGAGGCTGAAAACAGGACGGACAGCCGTGGTAAAAAAACACCCCAGAAACTCCCAGGCACATTTTTCATCGTTCATTTCTGCGTATCCGTCTACAAAAAACCTCCCTAGCTGTTTTTCTCCAATATTCAGCGCGTGTTGAATAAAAATGTTCTCTGTGAACATGACCCACTCTAACCACTGGATGTTGTGGTGGCTGTTTACATCCCCCCCCCCCCCGCCAACCCGACGTCGGCGTGTAGCGTCAGTCACACCGCCATAGCTCGACTCCGGTCTCAACACCCGAGCGCCCTCATCGCAATCTCGGGTGACTTCAACCACGTCACCATGGCAACAACCCTGCCCAACTTCACCCAGTATGTGAGCTGTCCAACCAGAGAGGAGAGGACCCTGGACTTGCTGGATGCTGACGTGAAGGATGCATACAGCTCTTTCTCTGTTCTTCAATAGATTTGACACGGTGACCCCTGCCCATCCCCCCCTTGACTCATCTGTTGTCTGCCTCCAACCACCATCTACTCCACCCCCCCCCCTCCCCCTTCTCACAGCCCCCCATCCTCCAGTGAGGGTCCTACCCCCCCCCCCGCCCCGGCTCCCAGACTGACTGCCCTCTCCATCCTGACGACTCCACCCCTCCCCCTCCCCTACCTGTAACCTCTACAGTGTGCTTCACAGCTGACCATGTAAGAAGACAGCTGATGAGACTGCAGGCCCTGGTGGTGTCGGCCCCAGGGTGCTCAAAGCCTGCGCCCCCCAGCTATGTGGAGTGCTTCACCACGTCTTCAACATGAGCCTGAGTCTTCAAAGGGTCCCCGTGCTGTGGAAGACGTCCTGCCTCGTTCCTGCGCCAAAGACGCCGCGTCCCAGTGGCTCCAAGGACTACAGACCGGTGGCTTTGACCTCCCACATCATGAAGACCCTGGAGAGACTTGTCCCGGAGCAGCTCCGACCCATGGTCAAGCCACTCTTGGACCCCCTCCAGTTCGCCTACCTGTTGGAATAATTGTACATAGAAGTTATCCTACATTTGCTTATACTGTTTGAGAGCTATATATGTGTGTGTGTGTGTCTGTGCGGGAGGATGTGTTAACTGTTTTTCAGAGATATCACGAAGCCTCACGGGCAGGCTCAAGAACGAGGTGAAACCGCATTGAGGAGGCAGATAAGAAACACTCCTACAAGAAGGCGGAGGCCGCAACTATGCCCTTGATCTGAATGAAGACACCTGCTACAAACGAGGACTTCTTTATAACCATGTTTAGAAAAAGATACGTAGAGAATTTCAGCCCGTGTGTCCCCCACCCTTTAGGGGCTGCAATCCTTTTGTAACTAGGAACCACCTTAAGGAAATAAAAGGAGAGGAGACGGCGGGACGGGTTCAGAGCGGGTTGGAGAGTGTAACTGAGCACGTTTCCGTCCGTTCTCCTTGCAAGAAAGAAAACTCTAACTCTGTGTCTTCTCTCTTTTTGTGTGTTTTAATAATGTTCAGGTTGCTTGAACCTGACACTACCAGCCCCGACTTGGAGTTGAGGACGCCATCATTTACCTGCTTAACCGCGCCTACGCCCACCTGGACAAACCGGCGAGCACCGTGAGGGTCGTGTTCCAGTGCTTTCAACACCATCCGGCCGGCTCTACTGGGTGAGAAGCTGACAGCGATGCAGGTGGATGCCCCCCTCCTGTCCTGGACTGTCAGCTACCTGACTGGCAGACCACAGGATGTGGGCTTGCACCACTGTGTGTCGGACAGAGCGGTCAGCAACACCGGGGCCCCGCAGGGGACAGTCCTGTCTCCCTTCCTCTTCACCCTCTACACCACGGACTTCAACTACCACACAGAGTCCTGCCATCTTCAGAAGCTCTCTGATGACTCTGCTATAGTTGGATGTATCAGCGAGGGTGAGGAGGCTGAGTATAGGGCTGAGGTGGGAAACTGTGTCACACGGTGTGAGCTGAACCAGCTGCAGCTCAACGTGGCAAAGACAAAGGAGCTGGTTGTGGATCTGAGGAGGGCCAAGGCACCGGTGACCCCTGTTTCCATCCAGGGGGTCAGTGTGGACATTGTGGAGGACTACAAGTACCTGGGAGTGTACGTTGACAATAAACTAGACTGGGCTAAGAACACCAAAGCCCTCTACAAGAAGGGCCAGAGCCGTCTCTACTTTCTGAGGAGGCCGAGGTCCTTCAACATCTGCCGGACAATGCTGAGGATGTTTTATGAGTCTGTGGTGGCCGGTGCTCTCCTGTTTGCTGTTGTGTGCCGGGGCAGCAGGTTGAGGGCAGCAGGTTGAGGGCAGTAGGTTGAGGGCAGCAGGTTGAGGGCAGCAGGTTGAGGGCAGCGGGTAGAGGGCAGTGGGTTGAGGGCAGCGGGTTGAGGGCAGCGGGTTGAGGGCAGCGGGTTGAGGGCAGCAGGTTGAGGGCAGCAGGTTGAGGGCAGCAGGTTGAGGGCAGCAGGTTGAGGGCAGCAGGTTGAGGGCAGCAGGTTGAGGGCAGTAGGTTGAGGGCAGCAGGTAGAGGGCAGCAGGTTGAGGGCAGCAGGTAGAGGGCAGCAGGTTGAGGGCAGCAGGTAGAGGGCAGCAGGTTGAGGGCAGTAGGTTGAGGGCAGCAGGTAGAGGGCAGCAGGTTGAGGGCAGCAGGTTGAGGGCAGCAGGTTGAGGGCAGCAGGTTGAGGGCAGCAGGTAGAGGGCAGCAGGTTGAGGGCAGCAGGTTGAGGGCAGCGGACGCCAACAGACTCAACAAACTGTTGCCAGTGACGTTGTGGGGGTGGAGCTGGACTCTCTGACGGCGGTGTCAGAGAGGAGGATGCTGTCCATGTCATCCTGGATAATGTCTCCCACCCACGCCATGGCGCGCCGGTCAAGCACAGGAGAACATTCAGTGTGAGACTCATTCCACCGAGACGCGCCACAGGAAGTCATTCCTGCCTGTGGCATCAAACTTTTCAACTCCTCCCTCAGAGGGTCAGACACTCTGAGTCAGTAGACCGGACCTTGGACTTATTTCACCCCTGTCAGCAGTTTAATAACCCCATAATTTATAACTTATATTTTAAATTGTGCAATACTGATTCCAGTAATAATTTTGTGCAATAATTTAAAACAAAGGGGAAGGAAAAAAGCAGGAGTGAAAGGTCAGGGATTTCCTCCTCCTCCCCCACACCCACCCACACATTTCTTATTTTTCTTATTTCTATATTATTGTTGTTATATATTGTAGTATAATGCACATACTTTACATATTTTTATTTTATTGTAGTATAATGCACATATTCTACATATTTTTATATTTATTTTCTTATTTCTATTTTTCTTATAATTTCTCTAGGGTTAGGGTTAGGGTTAGGGTAACCCCACTAACCCTAACCCTAACCCTAACCCCTAACCCTATATATATTTCTGTGAGCAACTGCAACGAAACCCAATTTCCCCTCGGGGATCAATAAAGTATTTCTGATTCTGATTCTGATTCTGAAACTGTCTGTAGTCGTCGGGTGGGGGTGTGGCGATGCTATTAGGAGGTAAGAAATTTGTGACAAAAACCTTCATGCACGCTGAGGCGCTTGTGATGCAGCTGAAGGGGTCACATGTGCTCCTCCCCAAATATGGTGCGAGCCGTCACGAGGACGTCTGTGTCATTTTCGCAGTGAAGTTTAGCTTCCTTCTGAAAATCAAAAGTCCCTTGAAGAGCCGTAGTAACGTACCAGGTATCAAATTCCTGTTGTTGTAATTTAAATTGGCCTCTGAACAAAAGCAATGGTGGTGGTGTAGGAGGGAGTGACATTGTGGGTTTTTTTGTTTTTTTTCTTCTTTATGTTCGTCGGCCCCAACAAAGCCCTGTTATAAATGATAGGGGTGGGGGTATGGGTGTAGGGGGGGGTCTAAGGAAAGGAGAGAAATCTTTTCACAAGCACTTGTTCCTTCCAGCATCGGCTGCGTTGGAAGAGAGACGTAATCCTTACGGCGCTTTCCTCGAGCCTTTGACCTTAGTTCTCACGGGGGGAGGGGAGGGGGAGGGGGGGGGGTCTGCCTTTGACCTTGAGCTGTCACATTAATATTCTGATGAGGTAGTCTTTATATCTCTCTCTGATGGGCTCTCCTCCATTAACTCTTGTGTTATGTTCAGTTTCTGGACCTTCTGGTTCGCTGGGTCAGATTGACCCAGGACATTATTTGGATTTTAAATACAGAATTAATTTTTTTTGGAAACTACTTAACATATATTGTTTTTAACTCATTCCAAACAATATAAATAACATATGGGGTTAATATCTGCCTTTTACCTCTGCTAGATCACATTTAGCAATTAAAGTGCCATTCGTTTTTTGTGATAAACCTGCGATTTATGTAAAAAATCCACTATAATGAAGACATGGGTGGCATAAATCATATTTATCACAATCAGAATTGATTTCTACATTATCCTCATATTCTGACACTTCCTCATCTTCCACATCACTATTTTTTAGTTTTCCAACTTGCTCCAAGGCTCTGAGTAGATTCTTCTGATCATATTGATGGATTGTGGAAGTGACCCACACACTGTCATGCAGAGCTATTTATCTGTTTTGTCCTCCCCCAATATGCAGGTGTGAGAGGTACAGTGTGAGAAAACTGTGTGTGTGTGTGTGTGTGTGTGTGTGTGTGTGTGTCTGTGGAGGTGGGACTAGGCTTGGGACATATTTTGGTAATGGTCTATAACGTGGTAGAGAGGGTTGTGTGTTCAATCCACGAAATACGCCTCAAATCTGATTGAGCAAAAGACAAAAACAATACATGTGTGCATGCATGTGTGAGAGCAAATTGTAGATGAAGAGTCAGCTTTTGGTTTCATATTTACCATGTTCTGTCTGTTTTCACCTACAGTTTCTACCCTTTCATTTCTCTTGACATCAGATCAGGGATGTAAATGTGTAGGGGGGGGGGGGGGGGGTTTAGCCCATCCTGCTCCATCAAGAATAACTGGCGGTCCAGCCCTAAACCGCAGGGCGCATGCCGGTTCCCCCCAACAGATGTCAGCATGGTAGAGCAGTCTTCGCCTGAAAACAGAAATAATACATTAAAGGATACGTGAGGCCCGAGGCATTTTGCCTATTCAGCCTGGAGGGAGAACCGCCCCCGCCCCCTAAGTGAGACCAACAGGCTGCGACCTTTCACCTCCCAGTTCCACTCAAATCAACAACGCTGGAACTCATTCAAGGTCACCAGACACTCAGACACCCTCACATGACCGGGACCCTCAGGGCGTCCCGTCACGGTAACAAAGAACTAAACTATAAGAACTGGAATATTAAAGGCTTGTTGGGTGATTGGGGATTCTGTGTGTCAAGTCCAACGTCATGTAGGCCGAGCAGCACATTTATGACGCTTTTCCACCGCATGGTACCGGCTCGACTCGACTCGACTCTACTTGCCTTTTTTGGTTTTCCATTGGGCAAGTACCAGGTACCAGGTACCATATTACCTGGTACCTGGTACTATCTGCAGTGGAAAACCAAGTGGTACTACCAAAAGCGAGGCGAGTTGAGACGAGGCGAGTCGAGCCGGTACCATGCAGTGGAAAAGTGGCATTACACACAGTTACAATTGTGGACTTTTTGTAGGCTGTTTTCATTTGAATGTGAGGAGAAGATAAAAAAATAATATGAAAAAAGTGTGTGTGTGTGTGTGTTAGTGGAGCATCACTCTGCTGACATGGAGCTGGTTATCAGCTGTTTGGTGGCACAGTCACCCTGGCTTTGTTTACATATTGATTTATTGGATCTAAGATGTTTTTTCCATTCTGAAATTTTTGGTGTGAACTTTTAATCCGAGGACTGACAGCATGTGACAGATAAACAGAGTTTGACTTGGACTCAGAGGCTTAAAAGGCTGATTTACATTTCTATTGTCCAGCCACTGGAGTAAAACTGAAGACATTTGAATATAAATGGTCCAACTGCAGATTGTGGCTTCACTCATTTGTTTACTGGACAGGTCGAGCCTCAGGCTTCCTGCAGACTCTTGCTGGCACCTGCAAAGTTATCTGAGTCAGATGGAAATCAGATGTGACTCGACTGCTGGCTGCTAACGAGCCGCCGCCACCTGCAGCTTAACGATGCAGCAGCACAACACTGCTGCCGCTCACATGGGAAACGTACGGAGGTACGGCACTGTGGAGCCGGTGATCCATCTCAGTGTTGGTGCGTGACATTTTAAACCACCGTTGACTTGACTTGGGCTTCATGGACTGACTTGTGACTTGTGGTTGATGTTTTTTCTGTAATTGATGTGTCTGTTTTGGTTAGAGGAAAGGTTAATGCTTGTTTGCATCTGTAATTCTATTTGAATAAGTCATTTTAAGTTTTCTTTCCCTGTGGTTTGCATTCAGGTGCCTGGGTCTGATAATGATGACCTCATTATCATGTTAACAAATGGATCATAATTAATAACTGAAAACTCTTGAACTATGCTGCACATGGATATTACACAGGGTGAGGTCAGGTAAAATTGGGCCATCAGGTAAAATGGGTCAGATAAGGTTGGAGCTTCATTGCACTTCAACATTTAATAGCTAATCGCTGCAAATCATTTCAAACTGTCCAAAACAGGACTTGACATATAGTGATTTATTTTATTGGTTGAGGTTGCTAGGGTGGGCGGGGCAATGCCTTATATGGAGACTGGTGAAGAAAATCGCATCGTGACCGTCTGTACATGCTAACTTTTACATTTCAATAATAAGGTTAATATATTTTTAAGATTTTTTTTTTTAACACAATTAATTTTATTTGAGCCATTTTCAATGATGGTTTTGCTGTCCAGTGTGACTGGCCCGTTTTAGCTGAACAAGTGGTCCAGCTCCTGATCATAGAGGAGTCGTCTTAGAAGGGGACATCTGACACTGAAACACATTTATTTTTTGTAATATATTTTCCACATAGAATGATACAGGAGACCTGACTTCATAAAGAAAAAACACATTAGGATGTGTGAATAAGTATTTTGGTGGTGTTCTACACGATTAGCCAAAAAGTGTCCCACTTTACCTGACTTACCCTATCTGGACTGTATCCTGGGACTTCTACAATCTGCATTTACTATTTGTATTTATTTGCACTGTCACTTACTGTTTTTTTATTTATGTACAGTACCTTTCCTGTCGTTTTTAAATATTATTTTATTGCCTCTTTTTTTATCATTACCTTTCCTCTACTTGACTTCCTTGGAATTGTTCTGCAAGTTGCTGCTGTGGCACCTGAATTTCCCCCAGGGGATCAATAAAGTGCAATCTTATCTTATCTTATCTTATCTTATCTTATCTGACTGTGGTGACTCCTCACAAAAATAATAATAGTAATAATAACATCAGAGGCTGAAAAGGGGCTGGACAGGAGGGAAAGGGAGGGTGAAGCTGTATAACGTCTGCTGTGTGAACTGAGCAGAGTCACTTCAGGTCGACCAGAGAAACGCTGAGTAAGAAACAGACTGACGGTTCCTCACATCAGGTACGTTCCTCTGAACTTTTATCTCTCCGTTCTGGATTCAGTCCAGCCGGCAGCTCGTTCACATCCAGGAACACACAGAGACTTTTCACTTTTCATTCCCTTTCCACAACATCTGCCTCACTCTGAAGGTTCACACTCTCCTCCCATTTTCTGATACACAAGATCAATATATTTCTATACACAGTATGACCATGTTTAAACAGTGTTAGTGTTTCAGGGCAAAATTTAAATACGATGGTGATTTTAATGTTGATGATGATTAAGGCTGGGCGATATGGCGATATATTATAACAGCATGTTTTTTCAGACAATAATCACGATATACGTTTAATAATGCTCCATTTAAAGTATTCTGTTCAGGACTAAACCCTGAAGAAACCAGAGAGTTCATTACAGTTAAAATATTAGTAGTAATAATAATATAGTTTAGGCGTCTGTTGGGATCGAGTACTGAAGACTTGCTGTTCCACCCAAACACACCATTCCTGTCACTGAGATTTGAAGCTAAATTTGTTTCTTGACCCTGAAAAATTCCCTTAGGATTTGGAATCACGTCTCCAATCTCTGTTAGTTTCATAGTTACTGCAAAAAAAAAAAAAATCTGAATCGTCTGATGGTGGAAATCACAGATCTGGATCACCAAAATCTAATGAATTGTTGTTGTTGGCTGTTTGCTGCACCCCAAATCCAATTTCTGCTGTGTGATTTTCAGTTTGTATGGTTTATGTGCAGACTGAGGAAAACAGACTCCAAAAATTATTTTGTGGAAAAATAAATTCAAAAATGTTATTATTATTGTGGAAAATTGTATTGTAATAATGACTGAGATCATTTTATCGCCAAGCTCTAATGATGATGATATTGTTTTTGGTGGTGCTGTTTTTGTCATTGTCGATGTTGCTGTATATGCTAATGATGTTGCTGTTTATGTTGATGATGTTGCTGTATATGCTAATGATGTCGCTGTTTATGTTGATGATGTTGCTGTATATGCTAATGATGTCGCTGTTTATGTTGATGATGTTGCTGTACATTCTAATGATGTTGCTGTACATGCTAATGATGTTGCTGTATATGTTGATGATGTTGCTGTTTATGTTGATGAAGATGAGACATATCATTTCAGACTTATAGGTCTTAACCATGGAACGAAGAGTATTCGTCATCCTACTGTTCTCAGGTCAGTAATAATCACTGAGGGAAAAACTGGTCAGTAATACCGGTAAACACTGACACCTGGAGGTCCTTGATGTCTCTCATATTGAGATCGGGGCCTTTGTTCATTCGTTTGTTCATTCGTTCGTTTGTCCAGCTACGGGTGATTTCTCAGACACCACTGATAGGGTGTTTTTTTTTTCTTTTTACAAAACTTGAGGGAATGATGCATCTCACCACTGTGTTCTGGCATTTTGAAATTTACCCTGATTGGCCCAGGGATGCAATTACGGGTCTAAATTAAAAACTTGAACCCGTCAACAATCTCCCACACTGAAAGTATGAATTTATTGCTCTACAAATTTCCCTCCAGAAGCATCAATGGAGGCCATGTTGAGTTCTCAACCTTTTTAGAGTTTCTTCAAAAACAGTTCTTTTATATTTTCTTGTAATCTGTGAATGATTAAATACATTAAAGATTAAAGTCCATGTCTGAAGGTCCAGTCCACTGAGTGACAGCTCCTCTTCAGCTCTTCCTGTCCCACACAAGTTGACAGATTTGCTCCTGATTGGTCCAGAGGGGGACTGCATCATTTGTGGGCGGCGACATTTTCACTGCTCTCCATGTACCTGCTGGTCCCTCTCACCCATTCAGAGGTTTAAACCCAAACAGACATCTAACATCTGACATCTTGAGTCCTGAGATCGTCTTCTTTGTGTCCCGTGGTTCTAGACTGTCGACTAAACACTGTTCATATCAAGTCATTTAATCTAGTATCTAGTATCAAGTCTTAACATCATATTTTTCTGGAAACAAGTGAAAAAATTCTCCAGTGTTGTGATAATTTTACTATGAGTTTTCTTGAAACAAGTTGATTTGTATTGGAAACAAGTGAAAACATCTCAGCCCTTTGATAGATTTTTTCATTTGTTTGAAGAAAAATTATATTTTAACACTCAATACTAAATTAAAGGTGTTATGTGTAGCAACGGGGCTGATGGGAAATGTAGTCTTAATGTGGAGAAACACTAGAACTAACAATACTACTGGAGTGAGATAGAGGAGACCAACCGTCTCCACCAGGCTCTCATTGGTTTACAGTCATTAGACCGAGGTATCACAATCTGTCAATTTGTTAAGTATCAATACAACATACAATACCTTTAAAGCAGTGGTTCTCAAAGTTGGGTCCACAGCCCTCCAGGGGTCCAGAACGTGTCGGCAAATTGAGGAATAATATAATTTCACTATTATTTAATTTACTGGAAATTATTCCAATTAGAGAATGTATAAAAATGACTATTCGGAAGTTTCACCCTCGCCACTATTATCTCCCAACCTACAGCAGGCATACAGTTATACACTCCAGTAAATCAACAACAACTAAAATCTTAAAAGTCCCTCGGGCAAAACCTTATCAAATGGGGGTCTGTGGCCTAAGGTGGGTCCATTTGGGAATCCTTGACATGGAAATGTTTGAGAAACCCTGATTTAAAGGACTTTTTAAAGGTTCTTTGCAGAGCACTAGTGATACCGAACAGTTGTCCATGTTCCCTGTCAGGCTGGGTGTGGCTCTGCTGGGGCCTGACCAGGCAGCTCCACTATGTGAGCCTGCAGATGAACTGGACCGAAGCCCAGCGGCACTGCAGACAGAAGTTCACCGACCTGGTCAGCCCGGACGGGCCGGCCGCCGCGGCCGAAGCCGGGGAGGTGGCGGAGAGCGACGCGTTCTGGATCGGCCTTATCAGATTCGGCTGGATGTGGACCGACGTTTCGATGGAAACCTTGTTTACGAATTGGGCGAAGGACGAGCCGGGTCGTGGGCGGTGTGCGCTGATATCTGGAAGCGGGAGTTGGACGACCAAAGCCTGTTGGAAGAAGGAGTTTGCAGTTTGCTACAGCGGTGAGTCTCGGTACAGTGTGGAGTCTGAAGGGCCGTGTCCTTTAGACCGGGACATCCGGCCGATATTGTATTCTTAAAATGGGATCTGGTCCGGTCTGATGTGAAGCGTATGATGCAGTTTGACTGATTGCATATTTATTGAATAATTGATCAATGCTAAATTGATTTTCTGTGGGAATCCCTTAACCTGAATTTTGATGAGATTCCACACAAGTATGCATGAATATGTTTGTTGTTGTTATTGTTGGTATTATTATTATTATTATAGTAGGTTTCAGTGGAGAGTTTTAGTGTCCGATGATGGTGTAAATGTTTCAGAGGCTTTTCCACCCTGACAAGAATAAAGCAAACGCACAACAAATACAACTAGAAAATGTGCTCAGTAGAGACAGACCTGCAAGGAAGTTATACATCTTTTGGTGATAAGCCATGCCCACCACCACGCCCCCTTTTGGCCAATCGACATGAAAAGTTAATCAGTTCTTCCTTGGTCCATAACCAACCTTCATACCAAGTTTTGTGCAAATACGTGCCAAACTTCTAGAGAGATCCTGCTGACAGACGGACGGACGGACAAACACAGAGGCAGGTGAAAACATGACCTCTTTGGCGGAGGTAATAACGGAAATGACTTAAATTGTGGTCGGACCACATAAGAGGATTGACCTGTCTTTACAGCTTATTGCTTAGCAACCGGCACTACTCGTTTGCAAAGACGGCAAATTACTTCATTTAGGTCCTTCGGCTTGCCAGTTTCGTCCGGTTTAAAACCAAAATAATCCCAAATAGTGGATTTTGTATTCTTTTTGGCAACGAGCTCTTCCATGATTGTTCGCTGAAGATGGCGTGTGGGGAGTGGGGGACTCCCCCGCCCCCTGCGTACGCCGCACACACACCTGCACGAATATATCGGCAATCGCCAGTTGATGGGCTGACGGTGGCCGGTTGGAAAATTTTAACATATCGCCCAACCCTATTAGATACCACAGGTGATAACATGACCTACTGTTAAGGTTTGCAGGGCAGAAGAAGATGTGGATGTCTGTAAATTGACGGTGAAGAGTGGGGCTCAATTCAGAGTGTGATTCAATATGACATCATCAGTATGGGACTGAATGTGGCGTTTAGCCCACAGGAGATGGGTTAGTCAGACGCCCTCTAGAGGCCATCTGACCAAGAGACACCTCACTAAGCGTTACCTGTGGCCTACGGACAAAAAGTTATTCTCCTGTCCATGACTCTGCTTAATGTTTGTAAGTTTATTTTTAAAGTGCTGTTAGTGAAGGATTTTATTGGTGTGTGTGTGTGTGTGTGTGTGTGTGTGTGTGTGTGTGTGTGTGTCTGTTTGACTCATTTCCGTGCTTCAGCCGATGCTCAGAAACACATCCTGGTGATGCAGGCGATGGACTGGTTTGAGGCTCGGACGTTCTGCAAGAGCAAGTACACAGACCTGAGCAGCATCAGCAGCCAGGAGGAAAACCACAGCGTCTCCAGTCTGCTGCAGACTGACGCTACTGACACTACTGACAGTACTGACACTACTGACACTACTGACGGTACTGACACTACTGACACTACTGACGGTACTGACGCTACTGACACTACTGACGGTACTGACGCTACTGACACTACTGACGGTACTGACACTACTGACACTACTGACGGTACTGACACTACTGACACTACTGACGGTACTGACGGTACTGACGAGGATGATGATGATGAAGGTCGTGAGAATGAGGATGAAGGTCGTGAGAATGAGGATGAAGGTCGTGAGAATGAGAATGAAGGTCGTGAGAATGAGGATGAAGGTGGTGAGGATGAGGATGAAGATGAGAACAATGACAACAGGAATAATGATGAAGGTGATCTCCGTGCGTGGATTGGCCTGTACAAGCAGTCTTGGCGGTGGTCGGACGGCGCCTCCTACGGGCAGTGGGCGGAGCCGCAGGGCGGTCAGACGGGGTCGGACTGGAACCGACAATGCGGACTGATGAACACGACTCTTCTCTCGACAACCTGGCTCGCCCGAACCTGCACTGAAAAACATCCCTTCATCTGTTATTCTGGTGAGTCAGTCGAGCTGCTTGTTCACAACTAGAACAGATAGAACGGTCATTCCCGTTCAAATCAGCGTTCCTGGACGGTCGGAGCGGCGGCCATCTTGCTGTGACCCGTCGGACTAGCTTCTGTATAAAGCGACTCGCAGCGAGTCACTGAGCTGAGAGGTTTTACAGCAAGAACCAAAGCAGCTTCTCTGTCTCCTTGCTGCCATGGATTGCTAACATGCTAATGTTGACTAGAAGAGCTAGAGAGAGAAGTACAGTCTGTGATGAAGCTACGTTAGCCTCGTCGCTAACGTTAGCTTCCAGTTGAGTTCTGACAGGTTGCTAACAGACTCATCTGCTCAGTTCTCACAGTGTGTGTCTCACAGACTTTTTTCCCTGACTTGTGTTGTCACCATAGCAACTAACACTTAAAATGAATCGGCATGTGATGCTGCACTAGCTAAATTACCAAGTCAGACAGTGGAAGAACCGTTCTATCCATTCAGGTTCTGTGGTTTCACCTCACATCTCCAGCTCTGTGGGAGTCGTGGCGTCTCACCTGGCGTCGCCGTCCCTCCGTCTGTTCTGCCGCTTGTGGCCGTTTCCATGGTGAACTGAGTTAGCTTGTGCTTTGTTCAAGTCATCAGAGTTTCACACTTTTTGATTTATTTTTCTGCTGTATTAGCCTACTGTTATGTAACTGTTTCCATTTACAAGACTGTTTAAGGAAGTGTCATGGTGAAGTAACGTCAGCGCCAGGCTCGGTGCGTCCGCCGGCCTCGCTGTTCTGACACCACAGAAACGTTTCAGTTTCTGTCCATCAGCCCGCTCCCTGCTGCTTCCTCCCCAGATCTGATTGGTTGTCACGCTGTGAATGTCGCGCTCATTTGCATTTTATTGACTCGAGCTCAACTTCTTCACCGCCTTTCACCTTAATAGAGGTGAACTGGTGACTTAGTGAGGCGTCACTCCACAGCAAGTGATTCACAGAGCGAGCGCCATCACTGTGGTGGGCGGAGCTTAGCCGGCGACACGCCGCTCGGAGCTCAGATCCTGCACACAGGACCGTACTCACTCTGCTCTGTTTTCTTTTTCTCTCTTTCCCTTTGTTCTTTTTCTCTTTCTTTCCTTCTTTCTTCCTGTCAGCCTAAAACGCTGCTAAACTTTCTTCTGCAAATGAAAACTAAAACTATCTGTAGTATTGATCAGGTGTGTGTGTGTAGTATTGATCAGGTGTGTGTAGTATTGATCAGGTGTGTGTGTGTAGTATTGATCAGGTGTGTGTGTGTAGTATTGATCAGGTGTGTGTGTGTAGTATTGATCAGGTGTGTGTGTAGTATTGATCAGGTGTGTGTGTGTAGTATTGATCAGGTGTGTGTGTGTAGTATTGATCAGGTGTGTGTGTAGTATTGATCAGGTGTGTGTGTAGTCTCCAGGGGTTCGGTGTTGAGGACGGTGAAGGTTCGGCTGACCGGACGACCTGCTGACCTGGACGACCTGCAGCTGCAAGACAGCATCCTGCAGCAGGTCAGAGCCTCTGCAACACACACACACACACACACACACACACACACACACACACACACACAATTGAATTGTGGCGCGAACCGGGAACAAATCGGTGAGTAGATTGTGAAAATGGGTGTTTCCGGGGGGTGTACACAGGTGGTGAAATCTTGATGAAATCCAGATTGTCACAACACACACACACACACACACACACACACACACACACACACACACACACATCTGACAAACAGTTTGGACTCATTGTTGCAGCAAGAGGCAGCGGAGCTCGCTGCTTCAACTGACAGCTGACTGGAGACAATACTGTCTGTGGTTCCAAGAGCTACAGACAATACTGTCTGTGGGTCCAACAGCTACAGACAATACTGTCTGTGGGTCCAACAGCTACAGACAATACTGTCTGTGGGTCCAACAGCAGGAGGAAGAGAGGAGTTATATAGAGGAACAGAATCGGTGAACTGATCCTTTACTGTTGGTCTGTGTGTTGCAGCTGAAACGGCGCCTGGCGGATCGGGGGATGCAGCGGGGCGTGACGCTGCGCTGGAGAACACGGCCTGATGGGAAGGTTTTCCACCGGGAGGCGGAGGAGAGAGAGGAGGGGGAGGGGGGAGAGGGGGGAGCGCTCTGCCTGCGTTTAGTTTAGTTAGGACTAGTTTGGATTGCTTATCTGCAGATTTAAAACTCACAAGAGAAGTACAGTACAGTAGTAGAAGTGTAGTACAGTAATAATATTTAGATTTTGGAATGAATAGAGTTGCTGTTGGATGTTTGAATCTGATTTGATTTATTCAGAATAAGATTTAAGTGATGAAGGCAGTTTTACTCTCAGCCACAAAACTGGAAATCATAGGTAGATGATAATGTATTGATCATTTACAGATTCAGATCCATTCAAATATTGATGTGAAAAAAACAACCAACCAACCAACTTTTCCATTTGACGAGGATACATTTGGAAGAAATCCTCCAACGACTGAAATAGTTTTTATTGTGTGAATGTATAATGTGTTGTGTATTACAGAATGTACCACTGTCTTTAAATGGATTATCAATATAGAAGTCAAATATGTTTTTCTTTAGTAACGTTTTCCTAAAATAGTTCATCTAGAGTAATATACTGTATGTTTTCTAGTATAAGAAAAAAAACAGCTCATGACTTCAGGTGAAGTTAAGAGTCACTCAGCTGCCAACAGAACAGTTTGTCCACAAGGAGGCGCTGTGTTCAAAGTTGTCTCCCTTAGGAATGAATGAAACACATCTGAACTGTACATTTACTGCCTTTTAATCCTGACATTAATCTTTACGATAGGAAATTTAGAGCATGTACATCACGAGAGGTCAAACTGATGTGAGTTGTGATAAGACATAAATTAATGCTTTTCTGAAAATATGACAGATTTTTGTTTTTACGGATAAGGAATGCACTGATGTGAGTTGCTGCTGTCTGTTTGCTGTCTGTCTCCTGACTCATTCATTCATTTATTGGACTTGGTGAATAAAGTGATGGACTTGTCAGTATCGTCTTCTAAATCACTGCTCAAAACTTACTGTCATAAACAGGCTTTTGCATAATCTCCTGTTTTATTACCTTTATGTTTTATTTATTTTCTGAGTTATGTCTGATCCTACAGGACTCTCTCTCCTCTCCTGCAGAGTTTTCTGTCCAGCAGAGAGAGTTGGACCTGGACAGCATGTTCAGTACAGTTCAGTACACAGCTTTGTTCCCACCGTCCCACCGGCGGGTCCATCGTTACAAACTCATGTTTCTCAGCCGAGCTTTGTTAAAACCCACAGAACTTTATTTTAAATTCTAGTCCAGATCTCAAGGTTTCCAAAGACACCAAACACGTCAGGCTGAACTACAGGGAGATGTGGAGAAAATGAAGTACAACACATCTGGATTTGTTCCATTTGCTGTGAAGTTGCAGCGTCTTGGTCTGAATATTTCTCTCAGTCTCAGCAGCTCAGCTGAGCAGCAGAGACACAAGATGGATGAGACGTAATACAGTTTGGAAAAAAAAAAAATTCTAACTTTGAAGCTACTTAAAAGGAAATTGAAGGGGGAAATCAGAGTTCAAGAGGTTAACCTGCAGTGCCAGGTGGGCGGGGCTTACCACATCAGGACCGGTCAGTTAAACTGACTGTCAAACACTTTCCTGTCATTGCCTAAGCTGTAAATGCCCAGTGTTGCACCACCCAACTGGCACATGAGTCAGCTCAAAACAACTGTAACTGATTTTAGGAATTCCTTAAGTTTACAAACTCTAAAACGTATTTCAGTAGATTTCCTCAGGACAGGACTCAAGTTGAATCAGTGAGACTCAACTCAACTTCAACTTAAATGAAGGAGCAACCGGAACAAATCTGCTCTCCTCTTCACTCTTAATACGCTGCAAAAAAACATATTACAAACAAAACATAGCACTTCAACTTAACAACACAAGTTTCCTCGCTGACTAAATATTGTGAGTTGAGTGAAATAGCAACAGTTTGGTCAAAGATCATTACTTCTAATGCAGTAAAACTAACTGAGGGAACTTAAGTAATAAGTTCAATCCTTTTGTTCATCAGTTGAGTTCTCACTGCACTCCGGGTCATTTATGTTTACAGTCAGTCGGTCGGTGTCAGATGATCTTCACCATCTGCTGCTGCGACCCGACGAGTCAAACAGAGAACAGCTACTTCCTTTATTGAATTTCCAAAATCTGTAATGTTGAACTGGATACTGACTTCATCACAGCTCTCAGCATCTTCCTCTGACTAGAATGTAAACGTTGTTCTGCTTCCCTCCATCCAGCGTGGAAACCAGACGGAGCGGAACAATCTGCTCCAATCAGAAAGCACACAGCCTGAGAGCACTGAGCTTTATTGGTTACCAGATGTGTCACTCAAACACGGATAGGCAGCATCATTAAGTTGCTGAACACCCAGAATTTAACAATACAATACTTCCATGAGTTTCCCTGAAGGTGAATGTTGCAGCTCCTCTGGTACTTTAAACTGATTTTTTATTTTATTTTCTAGTTTATTTTCATGTTTGCTCACAGTCTGCATAAACTTTTCTCATTCAATCATATGCCCTATGGAGAGTTCGTCATATAGTGAACTATATGGGCAACTACCAGACAGAGTTTTGGACACGACATTAAACGTTGCTTCAAAAGAACGTGTCAGATATTGTTGTGAGGCAGCCGGACGCAGCGTCTCATAAACAAACCAACATCATGACAGCAGGTCGTCGTTTTGAATATTAAATTATAAATTGTTGAAATTCATGTGTCAGTGTGGTTTTGACAGCTAGTTTTGGTTTGGCAAACAAACTGCTGAGCTAACATTAGCTAGCTCAGGAGCTAGCGACTAGCACAAGCTTTCATATGACGACCTGTGTTTTTGGCTAAAGTAGTTAGCTAGCTAACCTGCAACGATGATTCCTTCTTTCTTCTTCTTCTTCTTCTTCTTCTGTGGTAAGAGGTGATTGCTTTGCATTGTGGTATACAGGAAAAATTGTAGGGTACATTGTCTGTTCACTACGGTTTGCAGTGCATTGTGGGTATTTTACAGTGAACTATATAGTGAATCAAATTAACCGTTGAGACACTAGTACAAAATGGCGGACACACTGTATAGTGCATTATTTCTGTAATAGGGAACATTTGGATAATAAACACTACGACTTCTTCTTCTGTCACTTCTGTGTTAATAAGCTCCAGACTGACAGCCGGTCTCTGATCAGAAACACCAACAGGACCAGAAACCAGAAACGCTCGCATGCAGAAGTGTAACTTGGCCTACAGCCTCTGGTCGCTGTCTGACGGTGTTTCCTCCTTCATTAGTTCATTAAACACACTGACATCATTTCATCATATCAAAAGTGGTGACAAATTTATTAACAAACAGAACATAAATATTGGGTTCCTGAACAGAGCTGATAGAACGTTCTGAGCGGAGAACATCTGTCTGTGCTGAGCCTGCAGGTCGTAACGACTCAGACCAAAACATCGTCACATCTGGAACAACTTCCTCCCTTCCTCCTCCCTTCCTCCTCCCTTCCTCCTTCCTTCCTCCTCCCTTCCTCCTCCCTTCCTCCTCTGCAGCTGCTGCAGCGCCTCCTGTGTTCAGTACGACAGCGTCAGGGCCGACCATATTACAAGAACAGTCATATTATTACCAG
Organism: Centroberyx gerrardi; assembly: GCF_048128805.1. Lineage (NCBI taxonomy): Eukaryota > Metazoa > Chordata > Actinopteri > Beryciformes > Berycidae > Centroberyx > Centroberyx gerrardi. Next base: position 1,018,871 of record NC_136008.1, on the reverse strand, counting down.
AGAAAAAGTCCTAATATTATGGGAATAAAGTTGTAATTTAGAGAAAAAAATCGTTACGAGAATAAAGTCATACTATTACAAGAAAAAAGTTGTAATATTTTGAGAAAAAATCGAGTTGAAATATAAGGGATTGAGCTGCCAACCCCTCAGTACGGTCAAACTAGCCACTTTCATTTCCGGTTTTGCTGCCTTTTCAAAATAAAAGCCCTACTAGTTTTGCAACTGAGCAAGTGCTGAACAGTGCTGATTTATTATCAAAATATAACAACTTTTTTCTCAAAATGTCAACTTTTTTCTTGAAATATTAGATTTTGTATATTTTTTTTACAGTGGCCCTAAAACGCTGTGGTAGTTCAGAGGCGAATAAGGACGTTTTCTGGTCTTCTGGTCTTCTGGTCTTCTGGTCTCATGTGGTCCAGGCCCAGGAGCCGTCTCACTGCAGCAGGCAGCTGCACTTGACGCTCTTCTCCTTGTGCATCAGGCTGAACTGCTGCGTCGCCAGCTGCTGGATCAGAGTCCAGAAGTTCTCGAAGGAGACGCGCTGGCCGCTCTCCACGCCCATCTGCTGGAGGACCTGGTTGAGGCCTTCTTCGTTGTCGACGGTCTGGAAAGGGAGAAGACAGACAGTCACACATTTTCATTTCAGCAGCTACTTCCTGCTCTGTGGCTGCTCAGCTGGTTGATGTTTGTCTTCTACCGTACCGCCTGCTGTACGGGCGCACGCCGGTTCCCTCCTGCAGACTGTATGCTAAACACTGAGTTACACACACACACACATACACACAGGATCTCCTGCAGTGTGATTTATCCACATCACATTTACAGTTGTTATCAAAAATGCGTCTTCAGCAGCTGGATAGAACTCTGATCCGAGGCTGAAAACTGTTCAGTATTTCACAAAAAAAATAAAATAAATTGAGAAAAACCTTTCTTTCCCGTCCCACAAATTATCTCACGAGCCCCAGTTTGAGAACCAATCAGATTTTAATCCGTCCCCAATGCATCTTGGGTGAATTTATACCTGGATTTGTATGTGGATTGATTGATTGATTGATTGATTGATTACTCTCTCAAGACACATTTTAATGCCAGGTGTAAAAAACAGACTAAAACCCCAAAACAAAAAGAGAATTTCCCTACAGAGATCAATAGAATATCACATTATTACTAAAGCATCAAAAACAACTTTGGTAACCTTTATTTTCCAGGTTCGCAGTTTCTTAATAATTTCCTAGAAAGGAACTGTAATTTCTTAGGAAGGTTCCTGGAGAGAAGCATGACATGATAATTATAATTATAATTAATTATAGTGAAAATAGAGAAAGAGTTGAACGGTTGTTGGTAAGTTCCTCCAACTTCTTCTGCTGTTTCAGACAGAACCATGAAATGATGTAGTAGTTATATAGACAATTAGAAATGAACTAAAATTAATTAAGAATTCAACAAATAACTATATTATATAATTATATGAATAATGACTTCTGATAATTGACCTCTTCCTATTATTTTTCCAGTAAATAGTTTATAGTTTTGCGGTTCTTTCGACTCTCCAGACTGAAGACAGTTTCTACAGAGCTGCTGCATCGTCTCATGGTTCTTTCCAGGAAACTTCCCAAGAAATTAACAGTTCCTTTCTAGGAAATTATGAGGAAATTGTGGACCCAGAAAATGAAGCGTTCCCACAACTCTTCCTTCCCTCAGGTGTTTCTACCAGGAGAGCTGGGTGGTAGTTACAGTGTGAGGGCAGCAGGGGGCGACAGCAGCATCTGACCTTCAGCAGGGAGACGACTCGCTCTGCTGCCTTCACTGACATCAGGACATCAGTATCTCAACATATCCCACATACGACTAATACAGAGTCGTATCTATCGTATTTGTATTCCCTGTATAGTGACGCTATTTATTCATATTTGGTATTTTGGTCAGAAACTAAATGCAGTTTACTACTGAGCCTGTAAAAAGCCCCTCGCTGACCCACTTAGTCACCACACTTATTGTATATACTGTATATATTTTCAGGAATCTCTTCTTTCTTTCTTCTTTGTCGCTGACGTTTGATATTTAAATTCAGTTTGTAAAGCTTGATGCTGCCCGTTTGTCTGTCTAAATGTCTCCAACCTCACCGAGTCAGACTCCTGGTATGTGAAAATGTGCCTGAAAGGAGCAGTAAGACACCGCAGAGAGCTACAGTGACGCTGCAGAGACACTCGGATGCAGAACTATAACACCTGCAGAGTAGAAGTGGACGTGCGGTACGTCATGTCAGCGGCGGCTCGTACCTTCGCCATGCTGGGCAGCTGGGTGGAGATCATGGTCTGGAACTGGGCGGGGCTGAGCGTCGGCTCGTCACCCGCAGCTCCGTGGAACTCCGTCACCAAGGTGTTGAGGGCCAACTCCAACTCTGAGTACTGAGGGGGGGGGAGAGGGGGATTTGACCACATATTAAAGAGGCGATAAAGAAGGTTTTCACCGGCCTACAGCGCAAACCGATCTGTCGGTCGATAAGGTCGTCGATCAATACCAACGACTGCTGCTGAGATTTCTGACTTTCAGAACTCACTTTGTGTTTTGGAACAGAAACTGCCCACTGTTGGAATTTCAAGAATTTCTCGTAGTATTTACCATCCTGAAGCTCAGCTCACAGCGTTTTTCAGCAGAAAGCTCGTATCTCCCGTCCCTCACATGAAACTTGAATGCAGCAGTAGAACACTGGTAGAACACTGATAGAACACTGATAGAACACTGATAGAACACTGAGGGAGAACTCTCACTCTGCCTCTTCCTCAATAGAGGATCTTTGCAGATACCTAGCTCGTTTGACTGTGTTTGTCACAGAAAGCCCGTCTGCCAGCCAATCAGAACCCAGACAGATAAATACTCGCTGTGTGACAGGACACAGATAATGAGTAAACACCAAGTACATGTCAGTGTGTGGCAGTGTTTACTCTGTAGGCGGTGATGTCATCAGGCCACGCCCCTCTCCACCCAGGGGTGAAGCAGAGATGAAGGTCTGACTGCAGCACTGAGACTTCACACCATCACTTCTCCTGCAGAAGCATCATCACACCTGACTTTGGTCTCTTGTGGTTCGGCACACACAAAGTTCCATCTGTTTTTTTAGTTGTATCTGTTTATCTCTTTTATTACCTTTTATTCCTGGTTTTATTTATTTATTTTTATTATTCAACTCTATTATTTATTTAATTGTGGTACTTCTGCATCACTGTCTCTTTGGGTTTTATTGTATGTAAAGCACTTTGTAAACATTGTTTTTAGAAAAGTGCTATACAAATATTATCATTATTTATTTATTTCAAAACTGATCATATTGGATCACAACCAAATTCCCATCATGCAGCAGGGGAGGTGGAAGCCTCAGGGTTGAATCAGCAGACCTGCTGCAGCAGAAGGTTGCTGGTTCGAATCCCCAGAACATTTTAACAGAGAAATGAAGGAGAAACTCTGCGGCTGTAACACCTGCTGCCAGGAGCCGCTGAGCCAGGAGCCGCTGAGCCAGGAGCCGCTGAGCCAGGAGCCGCTGAGCCAGGAGCCGCTGAGCCAGGCACCGGCCCACAAGCCACCGCTCTGAGGGCGACTGACACTGCAGCAGGGTTTCTGTCAGAGCAACTGGAACTGGCACCGAAAAATCTACATTATTAACGCTGGAAACTGCTGCAGTAGACTGGGGATACTGGGCAACTCCCAGTTTGAAACTCTGTGTGGGTGTGGGTGTGTGGGTGTGTGGGTGTGTTTGTGTGTGTGTGAAGCAGGGTGGGGCTGAAAACACTCTGCAGCTCAGTCATTCTTCCTTCAGCAAATACAGTTACAGATAAAAAAACAAAAAACAAAACCACAAATCATAATCCTGATCATAACCGTCTGATCTGATGAAGTTTTAAAGAGAATAAAGAGACAACAGTCAGTTTGTTTAGAGCCGCTCAGCTGTTCCTCTGCTTCACCTGCTGCAGCCGAGCTGACAGACACACAGAGAGTGTTTTACAGTTCAACACACAGACAGTCTGCACAGTGAACCCGGATCAATATTTATATCAATATGGAATATTACAGGATACAATATGCGATAAAAACGCCACAAAACGCGTTAAGTTCACTATGAACTCAATATTATAGTATAGTATATAATATTGATTACAGACGCGCTGTTAAGCTCCTATAGGAACATTAGAGGAATATTATGTGATACAATAAGAGATATTAATATCATGAAGTACCATAAGGTCTATATATATCGTTATTGATCACCACAGCCGCGCTTTGTCCCATAGGAATATCATAGTGATAAAGTATGAGAGAAAAATACCACAAGACACGATCAGATCAGATCAATATTTAGTATTTAGTACGATATTAAATCCCTATAGGAATATTCCAGGAATGTGATGTTCTAGTGGTTTTTGTTTTTTTTAGGTATTTAAGGTATTTCAGTGTTTGATCCTGACGCGCAGTTACTGATCCTCCTCACATCAGTCTGCACGCCGCCGCACTGACAGATGATCTGATGATCTGATCTGATCACATCAATCGAACTCTAATCAGTCAGATTAAATCATGAGTCTTACCTTGGTCGCCATCTGTCCAGTCTTGGTCGCCAGGAAGAAAAACTAAAACGAGTCGGGAATGAAACTTTTTTTTCCTGCTCAGATCCTCCCACTGATCCAGCTGGGTCCCACCTTCCTGCTGGACGCACACACACACAGACACACACACACACACACACTGGAATATTAACCCTCAGGCAGCCAGTCAGGCTGTTTGAACTGAACCTGCTGTTTAACGGTTAGTTTAGGCCGTGACGTCACCACTAAAGATTGGACTGTTCTCCAGGAAGTAAAAGGAAAGGAAGAGGTGATGATGTAATAATAAAAATAGGAGAAAGTAAATTTTTGTGACATTTATTGTTGTTGACTAGGTTTATGTTATGATATGAGGAATTTTCATTTCACTGTTTCTGTATTTTCAGTTTTCTTTTGCATTACAGGCAAAATGACAAAGTAGTGAAGCTCCTCCCCAGTATTCAGATATGGTCTAACTGTCCCCCATATATTATGGTCAATGCTTCCATTTATTTTTTGCTATTCTATGGCAGCCAATAGAAAAACAGAAATACTTTTTATTATTGTTCGGTAATTAAGAATATCATTAAATCACAAGAAGATATGAAATTAATTCTTATAATGACAGAAATGAAAAGAAAAGATTGAAATATTCTTATAATATTACTGTGGACATTTTCTTCATTAAAACTCTTCATCGTTATTTAAAAAAAATATATTAAAGCTGCAGGAAATGAGTTTGGAGAAGCGTGAAGCGGTTCTGGGAGAACCAGACCTGAACCTGGTTCCTCACTGCAGGTCCTCCTCCTGCAGGTCCTCCTCCTGCAGGTCCTCCTCCTGCAGGTCCTCCTGCTGCAGGTCCTCCTCCTGCAGATCCTCCTGCTGCAGATCCTCCTGCTGCAGGTCCTCCTCCTGCAGGTCCTCCTGCTGCAGATCCTCCTGCTGCAGATCCTCCTGCTGCAGATCCTCCTCCTGCAGGTCCTCCTGCTGCAGATCCTCCTCCTGCAGGTCCTCCTGCTGCAGATCCTCCTGCTGCAGACCCTCCTCCTGCAGGTCCTCCTGCTGCAGGTCCTCCTGCTGCAGATCCTCCTGCTGCAGACCCTCCTCCTGCAGGTCCTCCTCCTGCAGATCCTCCTGCTGCAGATCCTCCTGCTGCAGATCCTCCTCCTGCAGGTCCTCCTCCTGCAGGTCCTCCTGCTGCAGATCCTCCTCCTGCAGGTCCTCCTCCTGCAGGTCCTCCTGCTGCAGGTCCTCCTGCTGCAGCGTTGCGTTCACTTCACAGTTCAGAATTAAAATTTGAATTAGAAAGTTTCAGTTTCTCTCTCAGTCAGTCACGCTCCCCGAGGGTTCGATGCCTTGCAGAACGGCTCCTCAGCAGTTTCTCCTTCATCCCCTCTGATAAAATGTCCTGTGGATTCGAACCAGCAACCTTCCCCAGGAGAACGTCTGCTGATCCACCCCCGAGGTCCACCTCACCTGCTGCATGCTGGGAAGGTTCTGATACAATGTGATCAATTCTGAAACACTGAAAATGGAAAAAAGGTTGAAAAAGCTCGAGTTAGTGCCTTGCTCAGCGGCTCCTCGGCCTCAGACAGCGTGAGGCGTTCACTGCCCACAGATCACCTGTCAATCAAACAGTGTGGGCGGAGCTTGGATTTTCTGTTGCTGCAGTTTGAGTTTCTCTCTTCTCTGTCTGTTCAGTCATGGTGGCTATCACTGCTCATGCTAACTACCCAGTTCTTCTTCTTCTGTTGATTCCAAACAAACCGGAAACGTAAAACGCAGGAAAGAGCTGCCAGACTCCGGCTGTTCAGAACAGACAGAGGAGAAGCTTTATGAACTGATATAGGCTGGATCACTGTGGAGTTAGAGAGAGAGAAAGATAATAGAAAAATTGACTTTTATTTATATGAAAATGTCACAGATTATTAAAGTGCTTTGGAAATCCTTCACTTTTAAAAATGTGATTTGTTGACCCAGTAAGAAGTTTTTCTTCATCCTCTCACCTGACAGCAACAATGAATGAATCTCAATTTCCACTATAACTAATAGATAGATAGATAGATAGATAGATAGATAGATAGATAGATAGATAGATAGATATTCCAACACAATACACAACTTAACAAAATGCTTCAGTAACCAAGAAGAAAACAAAACGGTTGCTGCGTTCCTCCACTGCAGCAGCAGAGACGGAGCCTGGAGGAGTTTTATGGCTTCAGGAGAGAATCAGGTCAAACCGGTCCGGCTGGATGGGCTGGGGGATTCAGTCTGGTGTGGAGGGAACTGAAACTTACAGATCCAACATCTCTGTCAGGATCAGGCTGCTCAGTCATTACAGCTGCAGCAGCTGAAGGTGCGTTTGATCGTAAGTTAGGCTGTGAAGTCTCTGAACGTTACCATGAAACACAACGCGTCTTTGTTTAGTGTCAAAGACAGAAAGTGCGTCCCACGATGTTGTTTGGTGTGGAATAATTAAACACTGTGTGTTTGTTCAGCAGCAGTTTTTAAGAAGATCTGCAGAGAGCTGCATGCAATCTGTTTTTCTTTGTTTAGTTTCACCATGGAGACTGAAGCTTCATCTGAGCCGGTGGGAACAGATCAGTCTGAGGAAGTGATGCTTCACCTTCTGTTTCCATGAACCTGAGAGCCAGAGAGGAACAAGTCAGTTCCTCCTGTCCCCGTTAACTTTCACCTGAGTTCACATCAGCTACAGTAACCTGGCCAGTTATCACCAAACATCAACAAATAGATAGTACAAAGTATTAGGATTCATGTGTCTTCCATACTCAACCACAGACATAAATCTGTTAACAACCAGATGAACCTAACAGACAACAATAATGACATCAAGTGGTTTCATTTCAGCAGGGTAAAAGCCATGTAGCTCAGCCTGATGCAACCTCTCTTATCAGTAATAACGTTATTTATTATATTGTCAGCTAGGTGAAGTTGTAGTTTAAACGCTCTGTGTCTGTTCCTCTGTTTCCATCCATCAGACCGGCGCTCCGAGCTAACAGCTGTTTCACAGAGACTTCACACCTGGTCGGGAGTCAGTGTCGGTTTTCATTTGTAAATTATATCTACGTTGGACCTGTTTTAGTTGGTCAAACGGTTACAATTTTAGAAATGTGTAAACTCAGACTTAGTGAGAATTTATGTTCAAAAATTTGCTCAAGGACACTTCAGCAGGTGAGGGTTTGAACCCGGGTCCTGGTCCAGGCTGAGGGACAGTGTCTCTACTCACTGCAGCCCCAAATCTAATGTGGATCACTTCAGGACTCTGGACCCAAACATGATCTGTTTCCTGTAAAGAAGCAGATTTCTGTGTTTTCATGTCATGCTTTAATAACTGTAATTAGACAGTAAAACTGTAAAAACACTAAAACGCTTCTGACTCAGAACCCTGGGTGCTGGGTCCTGGAGGGTCCTGGAGAGTCCTGGAGGATCCTGGAGAGTCCTGAAGAGTCCTGGAGGATCCCGGAGAGTCCTGGAGAGTCCTGGAGGATCCTGGAGAGTCCTGGAGAGTCCTGGAGGGTCCTGGTGAGGCGGGTCGGTGTATGATGACCGTGTGGAGCGTCTCGTCCTGGAAGCTGCTGGCTGTGTGCGAGGTGACGGTGTGGAAGGACACGTCGCTGTCGGACTCGTCGCTGTCGGACACGTCGGGTTGGTTCTGGTAGCTCAGGTCCGGCTCACTGACAGCAGAGAGAGAGAGAGAGAGATACAGAGAGAGAGAGAGAGAGACAGAGAGAGACAGAGAGAGAGAGAGACTGGACATTTAGATTACTGTTAGCTTAGTTTGTGGAGTTTAAGAAACAATACATTGTGATTGGATCTACTACTACTATCACTGTTACTACTACTACTACAACTACTACTACTGTGCTTATTACTACTACTACTACTACTAGCGTTAGCGGTAACCCTAACCCGCTACTAGTACTACTTTTATTACTACTACTACTACTACTATTACTATTACTGCTACTACTACTGCTACTATGTCTACCACCTCTCCTACTAATCATAGTGACCTCTGACCTGTGATCAGAGTCACTGTGTAAACTGATGTGACCGCTGCTGTCACTGTCTTCTCCGTCGTCTCCAACATGGCTGCCGGCGGCGGACGTCTGGACCCGGCTCTCCGGGCACCCTGAGGCCCTGCGGCGGGTTGCCGTGGAGATCCTCCTCTTCATCAGCTTCCTGCTTCTGCGGCTGGTGATGTGCGGTGATGTCAGCGCCGCCGCCCACAGCCTCAGCTGCTCGTCATCACTGGAGTCACTGAAACGACGAGGAACAACAGACTGAAGACAGACAGGCGGCGTCATGCAGACAGCTGAGGGACGTGGGAAGCTACAGGAATATTATACAAATTCTGTTACTGTTGAGGCTCCCTGTAACTTTAACTCAACCTGATCTGACACAACTTGTTAACACCAAATTACATGTTGGCGGCATGTAAAGTGTTAAATTTCAGATTTCCCAGCATGAGTTCGCCTTCAATTCCCAGCTTGTACAAAGGAAATTTCTACTGTGAGTCAAATTTACATTTTCTTTTCCCAAACTTTGTTTTAGTTGCCTAAACTTATGTCCAGTTCATGTTTTTGTCACAGAATCCAGTTTGTGGCAGAGGAACGTCATTTTCACATAATTCGTGTCCACAGCAGGTAAATCTGCGTTTCAGAGTTTGTGCTGATTTCATGATTTTTTATGAGATCACTTTGGTTTAACCTCAGTGAGGAAATGAGCGATGTGGGAATCTAGATGTTAGAGAGTCGACCTCGTGATCAGAAGGTTGTCGGTTTGAAGTCCAGACCTGCTGGGAAAGTCTGGGAGGGGGAAGGAAACTATAGTAAAGAACTGCTGAGGTGCCGCTGAGCAAGGCTTTTGGTCTGGTCTTTCTGGTTGGTCTGGTCTGCCAGGCTCTATTCTATTCCATTCTATTCTACTGTATTCTATTCTTTACACAGATACATAGACAGTAGATACAGTAGATACAGTAGATGTTTCCTTGTGTTGTGTGTTTCTGAGCTGTGTGAAGCTGCGGCGACACTCACAGCTCCTCCTCGCTGTCTTCCTGGAAGGTCAGAGGTCCCATACAGACCACACAGATGTTTCCCAGGCTGTGGAAACACGGCCGGCAGTACAGACCTGCAAAAACACCGGCGGGTCAGAAAAACACCGACACGACACAGCGGCTTCAACACGGAGAAATGAAGCGTCCAGCCTCTGGAAACAAGTGACAGACTCTTACAAAACAACTGATGGCACAATGTTAAAGGGTAACTTCGGTATTTTTCAACCTGGACCCTATTTTCCCATCTTTTTGTGTCTAAGTGACTAAAGGGGACAACAAGTTTTGAAATTGGTCCAGTATTGAGCGAGATCGCTTCAGCCGGCAGCCGCGAAACGAGCTGCAATGTAATCCGACGGGGCAAATCACTAATATAAGTGTCTGACAACATTATGGAAAGGACCCTACAGAGAAATGAAAAGTTTTTCTTTACCTTTCGCTTGATCCGGTCTGTGTGTAACTTCCTGCAACAACTCAACTCTCGCGAGACTTGAGCGAGACTTGGTTACACACAGACCGGATCAAGCGAAAGGTAAAGAAAAACGTTTTATTTCTCTGTAGGGTCCTTTCCATAATGTTGTCAGACACTTATAATAACAATCTGAGCCTGTCAGTGGCAGAAACAAGAACTTTTAGTGGACGTACATTGACGGTGCGATTTGCCCCGTCGGATTACATTGCAGCTCGTTTCGCGGCTGCCGGCTGAAGCGATCTCGCTCAATACTGGACCAGTTTCAAAAATTGTTGTCCCCTTTAGTCACTTAGACACAAAAAGATGGGAAAATAGGGTCCAGGTTGAAAAATACCAAAGTTACCCTTTAAACCATGATGGGACTGTTAAAGGACAGGAGGCAGCTGAAGGTCTCGGTTAACATGAACTTCAGGTCATGATTTGTTTCTCCAAAGTGGATGAAGTTCTATATACGTTTTCATGAACTCTTCAAATGGACATTATGCTGAACTGATATTTCTGTGACATTAAATTTAGTAGCTAGAAGAAATAAATAGTGAAAAACAAGGCAAAATATTAGTTGAAACACATTTTTAAAGGGGCATAAAGTCGTCTATGACTTTTATCGCCCTCTACCAGCGACCAGTAGGAATTGCAACAACAGTTTTCTGACACGGCTACGGTGGCCTGTAATGGACATGAATAATAAAGTCACATGTTCACAGATGAGTAAGCGTGTTCATTAGAGCACAGACCCAACAGAAACGTCTAGTGAAGATGTAATATGTGATATTCATGTAAACCGCTGCACGTCTGGGTTCTTTTTGACCGCTAACTTGAAACCAGCGTGAGTCTGTTCTGGAGCAACAGAGTAAGATGTTGTGTTTGGAGAGGAAACTGGTTCAAGGAGAAACGGATTCTTTCGGTTTGCATCAGGAAAGTTGGAGCGGGCAACAAATCAAGGAGGTGAGGTGAAGAGACCCAGAGCAAAGCTGCTGGTCTGATAGTTTACTGAAGAGCAGACTCATGTTGGAATGGGAACGACTGGCAGCTATCCAATAAAATCTGTGTAATTCAATAATTGACTTATTTTTCTCAGATTATAAAGTGACTGAACCTCACTGTGTTAGCTCTGTCTGCTTTAGACATTCTGCCGGTGTTGCTACGACTCACATTAGCAACCATGTTAACTGGATGCAACTTAAGCTAGTTGAATGGCTAAATAACAGTAAATTTAGTCAGATAAAGTAGGTCAGGTCAGGTGGCTTCAGTATAGTAGCTAACGTGAGTGGTAGCTAACGTGAGTGGTAGCTAACGTGAGTGGTAGCTAACGTGAGTCGTAGCTAACATAGCGACAGACTGGCTGAAGCAGACAGAGCTAACGGAGCGAACTTCCTGTTGTGACGCCAGTTGCTCTCAGCGGCGTCCTGCAGCTGCCAACTCTTCTCCAAGGAAAGTAGCTGTTAGCTGCTCAAAAAGTCGCTAGAAGCCGCCAGATGACGTCATACGCTCATTTTCATATCAACATATATGCTGCAGTCCCTGCTAACAACAGAGGGAGGAACTACACTGTGATCATCAAAAATCTTTCGATTAGGCAAGCAGAGTAAGGCCTTGTCCACACTAAGCCGGGTAAATTTTAAAACGCATGTTTATTTCTCTGTTTTGTCCTTCCATCCACACTAAGACGGTGTTTTGGTGTTGTAGTGTGGACAGGGAAAACAGCTTTTCAAAAATGCTGACGTGGGATAGTCATGTGATCTCATTCAGGCAGGAGTCCAACAGTCTGTATTCTCCGTGGCTTTGGCGTCTTGTAGCTGCTGCAGCCATGACAACACTTCTGTAAACAGTGGTAACCATGGTGGTAACGACATAAAGGTCATGGGTCGGGGGCTTGTGCATGTCCGATAGGGGAGATTTTCTAATCTTTTTTGCGAATCAGTGCGGATGGGAATACGGCCTGGATCCGCTGTGTGGACGGAAACACAAACAACACAAAAACAGCATTTTCAAATTTACCCGGATTAGTGTGGACAAGGTCTAAACTGACATCAGTCGATTTTTCACGTGCTTCGTTATTCAACTCATTAACATCGTTCCCCTGCAGTCAGAAGGAGCAGCTAGATCTGTCGCTAGTCGCTTGTTAGAAATAAAGTGTCCAGGGGGCTGAAAGTCACTAAATCTAGTGACAAAGTTGCCAAGCTGGAACAGTGGTGTTGAGAAAATGCCAGTGGGTGTGTGGAGGGGTGTGTGTGTGCATGTGTGTGTGTGTGTGTGTGTGTGTGTGTGTGTGTGTGGGGTGTGGTCTGTCAACTCCTGCACCTTATTTTCGCTCTGCATCTGCAAAAAGCGAGTTTTCAAGGAATGAAGGAACTAACTCTTAACGCTTTCTTCACTGACACCCATGATGTGTTTTTGAAACTATACAAAGGGAGTTTCAACGGGTTTCAAGAGCCTCAAGGGCCACAAACCTCCCTCACACACAGATGACTGTGGAAACTTTATCTCCCGGGCGGAGGAACAAAACCACCGGAGCTGCGGCCGTGTGTTTCACACAGCTGGAGGTGAAAGGGTTAACGGAGCAACAGCCTCCCTCCAGGTCGCTCTGCTAAGATTTCAGTTGCCGTCTTATCTTTCTCCTTCAGCTGAGTCAACAGTTGTGCTGCAGGACACTCCCTCTGCACACACTGACTAACCAGGCAGGTGCAGCCGCTCCGGTCTGAGCGTTTCACCTGCAGATCACTGAAGAGAAAAACTAAAAAGTAATCAAGGATTTAGTTACGTTCATTAAAAAATCATTAAAAGTCTGTATATGTTATGTCAATTTCACTGCATGTAAGTATCCAACCAGGCGTCTTGTGAGTGGGTGTGAAGGCTCAGTGGGCCGGAGGTTCGGGTGTGGCTCCTCCTCCAACATGTAAACACAAAGCTCCTATCAGCAGGCTCAGATCTGGGAGGTAAAAGGCGGTCCGGAATTCAAACTGTACTTCTCCTAAAAGTAAAACTTAACCCAAGTACAGTAACGGGAGTAAGGCAATTATTTACTCCTCCACGTCGTAAACTGGTCAATGAACAGCCGACGATAACACTCGTAACACCGGAGACATGAAATCAGATCTGTCGGGCGAAATCTGAAGTTTACTGCTTGACAGTTAGAAATACAGATGCTTACGCTCCCCAAAATGTCCCTTATAATTATTAGGTTTTTCCTTCTCATTGAGCATCTACAGTGTGTGTGTGTGTGTGTGTGATTTTTCATTCATTGTTTCTTAATACTGTGGCATTGTGAAGCCCGTTGAGACTGTGACTGTGATTAAGAGCTATACAAATAAACTGGACATGACTCATTGTGGTCAATAATATTCTACAGTGAGTTTTACTTCAGAAGGCGTCTGAAGACGTTTTTTCAAAAGATGGAAATGTCATTTTGGAAGGAAACAGGAAAGGAGTGTTACAGGAAAGCTGTGATGGAGAGGATGATTTGTCAGGGAGTGTGTTTACATGCAGAGAGATAACTGGATCTTAAACTCAGATACTGACGACTGAGTCTCATTATCAGGTATCAATCAAAACAATCCGGTCAGCACAGCTGGACTTCTGCTCAGTCTTATTGGGCACGTACAGTAAACGCCTCAGGTGGATTTCTGTCGGCTTTTTCAAAGTGCGCAGGTCAAAGGTCACCGGAGCAGAAACCCGGATGTCGTATTTACAAAGCAAACAGCGTGGAGCCGAGCAGGACAGAAGCTGTAGCTGCTCATATTTTATCTCAGGATCTCAACTTAATTATCTGCAGATAACACATGAATAGTTCTGCTGAGCCGGTCGGCCTGATAGTGTTGCCAACCGCAATGAAACTGCAATCAGTGACCTACTGAAGTCTTGATCTGGAGAAAACCAGTTCTGTTATCTCATGACAATGAAATTATAAATTGTGATCAGAAGGAAACAAAGTTTGATGAAGTTGTGATCTCGGTACAACAGGAATAAAAAAGTTATGATCAACCAGCCGCTCTCAGTTTCTGTAGAGCAGAGAGGGAACTGGATCCACGTAGACCTGGTTATTAGAGAAATGGTGTCTTCAAACCATGTAAACACTGTAACTGAAATTTTGCTTTAAGCTGATTACTCCCAGTCATCAGAGTATTGTGTTCAGGTCAATGTGCTGCCTGTAGTGATGAATTCAGATTTCCAGAGTTTGAGCTTTCTGTCTGGAGATGAGAAAAACAAAACAGCCATTTCAGTAACAGCTGTTGTGGAAGCGGACCGGCTGCACCAGAGGGTTGTCGGTTCGAATCCCTACATCTGCTGCTGTGGGTTAGCGGTAGTTTACCTTCAGCAGCTGCAGTGTGGCTGAAGCAGGGCGCGGCTCCGTCTGCCTCCCTGGTTAAATAAAGAATAAAGCTTGAAGTGTTTGTACCTGAACACCGCGGGACGAGGCAGGCGACCATGTTGTTTCCCCCCCGCTCCTCCGCCTCCCCGCAGGCCAGACAGCTGACTGACGACGAGCCCAGCAGGTCGGACAGGTAGGAACCTCCAGGTAGCCTGACAGACAGACAGCAGGACACACCTTTATACATCTTTACTTAAAACAAAGTTACCAAGTGTATTAACTGATAAATCAAATGTGAACAATAAAGAAGAGAAAAAAGAAGAAAAAATAAAATGGTCAGATGCAGTTCTACAAATTTCGGAGGCGGCACTGCTCTGGAGGCAGAAATAATCTGATTGGTTGAGTTAAACCTCAGTGGGCGGAGCCAAAGAACCACACTTTTTCTGATCAGTAACGTTAGACTGAAGCTCAGTGAAAAAGAGGTAAGAGAGGAAGAAGCTAATATTATGAAGCCTAGCGCTCTGCTGCTAACTGAAACAATACAATCTATCATACTAAGTTATCTAGGTTAGCTAGTTAGCTAGCTGACCTTCAACTTCAAACTAGCCAAGCTAGCCTATAGCTAGCTAGGTAAGCTAGTTAGCTAGCTGCTGACCTTCAACATCACAATTTATATATTTTTTATTTACATTTTCACCAGTGTTCCTTCTTTGCCAGACACGTTTGCTAGCTAGCTTGTGTTCCAAAAATCTAGTTCTTTGGCTCCGCCCACTAAGTTTTAACTCAACCAATCAGATTATTTCTGCCTCCAGAGCGGCGCTGCCTTGCAGAAATGTTTGCAGAACTAAAACTACAATCTGCCTCAGTGTGGGGGAGTTTACTATCCTGATGTTCAGACTGAACATCCATCTGGTTCCACTCCTTTATCCAGCTGAGACTTCCTCCTCGTTAGCCGTTTTCTGAGTGGGGGGGTTTATTTTTCCCGAGTCACTAGTGACTAGTGACCCGAGTCACTAGTGACTGACGTATCTGAACCGATCACTAGTGACTGACGTATCTGAACCGATCACTAGTGACTGACGTATCTGAACCGATCACTAGTGACTGACGTATCCGGCCGCTCTGACATTATTTTCAGATTTCAAATTCAAGAAACTATTCTGCCAAGGTCAGGTGCCAATAAAAAATGTTGCACGAATGCATCTCATTTCTCGGAGCGAGAACAAGTCGTTGGCGAGGGAAACACCAGACTCTGAAAAGTAGGCGGGACGAGATTCAGGAGTCTGGAACCAGGAGTTTACCGTAGCAGGAGCATCCGGAGCAGACTGCTCCTTCCTCCTCCTCCTCCTCCTCCTCCTCCTCCGTCAGCTCTGCTCCTGGCTGCAGACCTCCTCAGGACTTTACCCACAGTCCTCCTCTGCTCCAGGATCTGGTTATGGAGGAACTGGATCCTCTCCTAGACAACACACACCTCGCTGGTTTCACATTACTCTTCCATTACAGACGTTTAGCTGAAGCTCTGTTCCTCTTGTCTTACAGACGCTGCTGAGTCACTCTCTCTCTTCCTCAACATCTACTGCTGAGGAGCCTTTGAGCAAGAGCTGAACACCGAACTGAAGAGTCAGAGAGACTCACAGTAGATGGAAAAAATGTTCGGTCTCCTTAAAATAATCATAATGATTGAGAAGTGCTAGGTGAGGATAAAAAGGGACAGAGAAAATATTTTTTGGTTTGAGTGTGTTTGGTATCAGTTGGAACTGAATTACATGAGGAAATATTTCTGTTACTACTACAACTTCTACACAGAATAGAAGAAGAAAGTGCTTTAAAGACAATACAAGAATTCAAAATATATGACAGTGAGATAGATGTCAGACAGAAAGTACAAACAGGGTTATCAAGCAATAAAACAGAATATAAACCAATAATCCCACAGGAATAAAACAGGTCAGGTGTAAAGATGACAGTGATTCAGCCGGCCTGACTGTAACTCTAAACCAGCTGTTAGCAGACGAGACAGAAACCCACGGTGAGATGTGAACAAAGCAGCCTGTGTCAGTTCAGCAGGTGACAGGTTACAGTATATTCTGCATGATGCCTTGCAGCAGTACTGTCACAGCAAACAGGAACACACTGTAATCTTAAGTGAATTTATTTTTCTCTTTTTGGAAATATCATAAATTCTTTCTTTTTTTTAAATGAAAAAGGTCCAGAGCAGTGAAGGATTAGGTCATCATCCCTGTCTGTTTACAGTGTTGAATGGAAATCCAGAGATGTTTAGTTTAGTTTAGTTTAGTTTAGTTTAGTTTAGTTTAGTTTAGTTGGCATTTAGGTCTAGCTTGGTCTGTCTGACTAGGTTTGTCTGATTAGTCTGGCCTATCTACTCTAGTTTAATTCAGTTTCATTTAGTCAAGTTTGTTTTGTTTTAGTGTCGTTTAGTTTAGTTTAGACTAGTCTGTTAGCTTGTCTGTGTTTCAGCCTGTTAGCATGTTTCATTCTGTTAGCTTGTGGTTTCAGTCTGTTAGCTTGTCTGTGTTGCAGTTACAGTCTGTTAGCTTTGTCAGTCTGTTAGCTTGTCGGTTTCAGTAGCTTGTCGGTTTCAGTTTGTTAGCTTTTTCAGTCAGTTAGCATGTCTGTGTTTCAGTCTGTTAGCTTGTCTGTGTTTCAGTCTGTTAGCATGTCTGTGTTTCAGTCTGTTAGCATGTCTGTGTTTCAGTCTGTTAGCTTGTCTGTGTTTCAGTCTGTTAGCTTGTTTCAGTCAGTTTGTCTGTGGTTTCAGTGGGTTAGCTTGTCTGTGTTTCAGTCTGTTAGCTTGTCTGTGTTTCAGTCAGTTTGTCTGTGGTTTCAGTGTGTTAGCTTGTCTGTGTTGTTAGCTTGTGTTTCAGTCTGTTAGCTTGTCTGTGTTTCAGTCTGTTAGCTTGTCTGTGTTTCAGTCTGTTAGCATGTCTGTGTTTCAGTCTGTTAGCATGTCTGTGTTTCAGTCTGTTAGCTTGTCTGTGTTTCAGTCTGTTAGCTTGTTTCAGTCAGTTTGTCTGTGGTTTCAGTGGGTTAGCTTGTCTGTGTTTCAGTCTGTTAGCTTGTCTGTGTTTCAGTCAGTTTGTCTGTGGTTTCAGTGTGTTAGCTTGTCTGTGTTGTTAGCTTGTGTTTCAGTCTGTTAGCTTGTCTGTGTTTCAGTCTGTTAGCTTGTTTCAGTCAGTTTGTCTGTGCTTCAGTCTGTTAGCTTGTTTCAGTCAGTTTGTCTGTGGTTTCAGTGTGTTAGCTTGTCTGTGTTGTTGGCTTGTGTTTCAGTCAGTTAGTTTCTGTCTGTGGACCGGTCCAGACCTGCCTGCTTCCTCCTCACATAGTTTCCATTCTGTGGATGTTTGAAATGCCTCAGTACAGTCTGACCTTTCACCTGCAGCTGCTTCTCCATCAGCAGCTCCTCTAACAAGATAAACTGACGCTCTTCACTGTCAGTTATCAGTCTGTGATGTTCAACACAGCAGTTATTTAGTGATGAAGTGTTGTAATTTACTATTTTGGTGAACCCACTTTCCCTCAACCTGCCTCGTCTGCTTCTACTGCAGTTAGTGATTTCCTACATTTCCCAGAATGCCTTTCAACAACCCACAGAGAAGGGGGTTCTCTGAACTGTATGCAGGTCTTCAGAGTGACAGCAATGTGCATTTTTCCAGTCTAGAAGAGGAGAGAACAATGCTGTGCTGCCCTGTTGTTTCACACGCTACCGTCAACAGATCCACAAAGATGGACGCTGGCTGCAGTGCATTCTGGTCTCTCTCCTGCTCCTGCAGTGCATTCTGGTCTCTCTCCTGCTCCTGTGGTGGAGAAACTGGTCTCTCTCCTCTTCTACGATGGATTTCTCCCTGTATGATTGTTGAACGTCTCTCGGTGCAAAATGGCGGCTCTAGAAAGAAGCCCTCGCTCTTTGATTCTGAGGGACTGACACCAAAACCTGACGTTTACCGCTGAGGTTTTACATCCTGAAACATTTTCTCATATCAAACTCCACTGTAGCTGCCGGAAACATCTGGAGGTGACGTCACCTCGTCTACGATTGGCCGGTTATCCACCAAGAAGAAAAACACAACAAACTACTGAATGGAGCCAGGAATGAAAAGTTCATCACTAATATCTGACCCGGGTCTGTCTAACACCTGAACCTGTTTCTACTGTTTCTTTGGTTTCAGTTTTGAAGTTAAACTGTCTGGTTCATAAACAGGATAAAACTCCATTATGACTATTGACTACTGTGTGTGTGTGTGTGTGTGTGTGTGTGTGTGTGTGTGTGTGTGTGTGTGTGTACCTCCTCTCTCTCTGGATGGTATCTGCAGCAGATCAGTCGTCTGCAGCGCTGCACGAAGCCTCCGGCCAGAGAGCTGAGCAGAGCCAGACCGTACAGGAACCCTGCAACAGAACCAGGAGAACCAGTGGAACCAGGAGAACCACAGGAGAACACTGGGCCGCTCTGCTGCAGCAGGCGGGGGATAGATGCCTTGCTCATGGGCTCCTCAGTGGTCGTTGTTGAGGGAAGGGGCTAAGGTTGAGGATAATGATACCTGCTGTGTGGACAGAAGCTCTTCTATATGCAGCTTCCCCCCAAATATTGATTGTTGAACCTTTCTAAGCGAAGACCTTTTTATTTTTATGATTTATTTATGGGTCTTTTAAAGGGAGCGGACCAGGTTCATTGACTTTGTTTCTTGGTGTGAGAAGCACTTTTTGCACTTAAATGTCACAAAAACAAAAGACATGATTGTGGACTTTAGAAAGTCTCCACCTGGTCCACAGCCGACTGTCATAGGTGATTCCAACATTGATCTGGTGGATAAATATCTAAATATATATAAGTACCTTGGTGCAATCATTGACAACAAACTCTCCTTTGAAGCCACTGCTGAGGCTGTTTTCAAAAAAGCACAGCAACGTCTTTTCTTTCTTAGAAAAATTAATTATTATTATTATTGCTCGTCCATGATGACTTTATTTTATCAGAGTTTTATTGAATCTGTTTTGACCTTCTGTTTTGTTGCCTGGTATGGCAGCCTAAATGTTCAAAACAAGAACAGACTCAACGGCCTGGTCAGATGGAGTCAGATCGGTGGGAGTCAGGTCCGGCTCGCTGACCTGGACCTGACAGGTCCTGAGGAAGCCACGGCCGTCCTGGATCAGCCTCCATCCTCTGTGGAAGGAATGTGAACTTTTGCCCTCAGGACGGCGTTTCAAGACGCCAGCGGTCAAAACAAAGAGACGTAAAGTCTCCTTTGTCCCTGCTGCTCTCAGCATGTTGAACTCCTCCGCCTGCTGCCTCTCTCCTCTGCTTCCTGAGCTTCTGTGTTGTTTATTGTCTTGTTTTGTCCTCTAGTGTTTTTAATGGATGTCGATTGCCGGTGTGATCCTGACTGCAGAATTCCCAGCAGTGTGCCGATTCTTCAAGTCCCTCTACATTTCATATTTTCATATTTCTCTGGAATAACCGCTCCTCCAGTTTACTGACAGACTTATCTTTGGGCGCGACCACTTTTCCAGTTTTCTGCCCAGAGTTTCCAGCTGCTTCAGGGATTTGAACCAGCAGCTTCCCAGCAGCAGCAGCAGCCTGTCTGACCCTGGTCTGAAAGTGGAGTTTGACACCAATCTGCCGTTTTATTGTTTCTTTTATTACGGTAATAAAAGGCTTCAGATCCAAACCTCCTGTCTTCAAAAAACTCTCCAGGAATTTGGGCAGAGAGCCTCAGACTCAGGAGCTGAAAACACTGGGAGCTTCAGTCAGGTCACAACATGCAAATGACTTCAACTGAAGGAAAAAACTGTGACCCCGAGGCCAAACTGTTGGACAGGCTCCGCTGGTGTGGGGCCAAAAATCATAAAAATATATATACAGTATATATCCCTGTGTGCATTTATTAAAAATAGTTAAAAATAACTTAGGTTTTATAATCAAGATGCTAATTAATATATTTTGAAATAAATAATATTTCACAAAATAACTTAACTTCAACTGAATTTGATATATATATAACCCCCCCTCTACTACTGGCCGCTTTTATTGTTTTTATTATGTGTTTTAATTGTGTCATTTTACTATAAACCCTGTCTGCCTGTATAGTCTCATGCCTATGATGTCATATCCTGTACAGTCTCATACCTATGATGTCATATCCTGCATTGTCTCATACCTATGATGTCATACCCTGTACAGTCTCATACCTATGATGTCATACCCTGTACAGTCTCATACCTATGATGTAATATCCGGTGTACTGCGGCTCTGCAGGCTGGACCAGACACTTGCTGCTGATGACGGTGATGTTTCCTGTCTGCAGGACGTTGAAAGACGCCGCGACGTCTCTGAAGATGTCCGAGGCGAAACCCGCTCCCTTCACCCGCACCGCCACGAGGAGCGGAGCTGCAGGACAGAGGCAGACGGCTACTGACACACACACACACAGTATACTGTATCTGCTGCGTCTCACTGGGAAGGACGCTTCCTACATCCTTGCTCCCTAACTAGGAAGCTTCCTAATAAGGTTCCTTGTTTGACAGCGTCATGTGACTGCAGTTAGCAGCGGTGAGTTACGGTGTGTGACGGTGAGTTGAGGTGAGTTACGGTGTGTTACGGTGTGTTACAGTGTGTTGAGGTGAGTTACGGTGTGTTGCGGTGAGTTACGGTGTGTTGCGGTGTGTTGCGGTGAGTGGCGGTGAGTGGCGGTGTGTTGAGGTGTGTTACGGTGTGTTGAGGTGAGTTACGGTGTGTTGAGGTGAGTTACGGTGTGTTACGGTGTGTTGCGGTGAGTGGCGGTGAGTGGCGGTGTGTTGAGGTGAGTTGCGGTGTGTTACGGTGAGTGGCGGTGTGTTGAGGTGAGTTACGGTGTGTTACGGTGAGTTACGGTGTGTTGAGGTGAGTTACGGTGTGTTGAGGTGAGTTACGGTGTGTTACGGTGAGTGGCGGTGTGTTGAGGTGAGTTACGGTGTGTTACGGTGAGTTACGGTGTGTTGAGGTGAGTTACGGTGTGTTGAGGTGAGTTACGGTGTGTTACGGTGTGTTACGGTGAGTGCCGGTGTGTTGAGGTGAGTTACGGTGTGTTGAGGTGAGTTACGGTGTGTTGAGGTGAGTTACGGTGTGTTACGGTGAGTTACGGTGTGTGACGGTGTGTTGAGGTGAGTTACGGTGTGTTGAGGTGAGTTACGGTGTGTTACGGTGTTTCTCACCCCTGGCGACGACGTCTCCCTTCGCCTGCTGCTGAACCTGGTCCAGCATCCAGAACACCAGGAAGTCGAGCGCCAGCAGCAGGCCGCCCATCACCATGTGTCTGAGGACCGAGAGGAGGCCGAGGGCCACCGCACGCCGCTCCGCCGCCGTCAGGCACAACGACGCTGGAGGAAGAACAGCTTGGTTTGGTTTGGTTTGGTTTGGTTTGGTTTGGTTTGGTTTGGTTTAGTTTAGTTTAGTTTAGTTTAGTTTAGTTTAGTTTAGTTTAGTTTAGTTTAGTTTAGTTCTCAAATGTTTTGGCTCATGACCCTTAAAACAAAGCGTTGTCTATACGTTGTCATTGTCATGGATGTTAAAGTCTGACTTATTTCTAATGGAGTTCTTGAGTGTAAAAAGCAGGTGGCCTGTGGTTTGCAGCTTACATTAACGTGACATAACAATTTAAAAAAGGATATGAATTCAAAGTGCCAGTTGTAATATGAGCTACATTATAATTCAATACAGAAAGTATAAACAGTGTCCTGGTTCCCCTGCTGCTGCTGTGTGTTCAGACCAGAACAGTCCAGGAACCAGGAACCAGGACTGAGAGTGTTTCTTGGCTCTGTGGCTCTGAGCAGAAGATCTTCTGTCAGCAGGTCAGTTTTCTGTCTGAATGTGACTGTGGAGCAGCTGATGTTAAAGAGACATACTGAACCAGTGACCTCTACTGACCTCTACTGGTGACCAGTAGGAATTACAGTCAGTAGGAACAACATTGATAGAACTGATCTCCTTCTCTGTTACAGCCACCTGAACACACACACACACACACACACAGACACACACACACAGACTGACTTGGTGTGATGTATGTCGTTGCTTCTCTGCGGGTGATTGGCAGGACGGAGGCTCCGCCCCCTCTGGCCAGCCGCTGGTCCAGCTCTTCAAACTGAGCCGTGATGTAGATGTTGTCGAAGTCGTCCTGATGTAGATACCTGTGTCTGTACCGCACCGCCCTGCACACACACACACACACACACACACACGTTTATATGACTGTACTTGTGAGGACCTTCCATTGACTACATTCATTCCCTAACCTAATTTAAATCTAATCCTAAATAGCATCTTGAAGAAGTGAAGACTGGCAACATGTTCAAAAATTATAGTAAAATATATTAAGTTATTTATCAAGATATATGCAATATATCTTGCAAACAAATAAGTAAAATTAAAGATTAGGATGTTGAAAATGTGCATCATATTCACATTAGGTCTACAGAAGCCATACAGATGTACAGAAAGGGTCTAGACAGGCAGATTTGTGTTGTTATCAAATATGTTAATTTTACAGCTGTAGAAACAATGTGCCGAATGTGCAGATTTGGAAATGTGCATTACTAGCTGTTGGACATGGAGGAACTGTATGGACAGAAAAGTGACAATATGCAAGTCGCATTGCTGTCTGTTATTATCAGAGCACTTTTCAGCTTCAACAGGTCGAGGTGGAGGCGTTGGTGACAGCGGTGGAGAGGAAGCTGTTATTTGGAAAATTGGGGTCTTTTAGTTGCTCATTAGGGTCCAAAATCAAGTGCTGCAGTGTTTGATATATTGTTATGATCGTGTCATCAGAGAAATCAGTCAGCAGGTTTCCTTAAGCTTTCAATCATTACATTTCTGTTTTCACCTTCATGGTCAAAAATGTAAAGTATTGCAGCCATTTCAGTTGGAAAATAACAAACCTTTTTTAGACCAGTTTTTAAATTTAGGACACAATGTAGGATTTTTGAGAGTCGGGACCTTTCTGTAAAAGCCAAATCCTAAATGATAAAAGACCAAGGTCCTAACTCAAGACTGGAGCTGTTCTGTAATGGCGGAAGTCCTAAATACTGTCCTGAAGTCAGATCAGAGGATTCCAGACTGAGGACTTTCTGAAGTCCACCAGATGAAACAGTGTGAGTGAACAGAACTGACTGCAGGAAGGACCAGGCCAGCAGGACGATCCCGCCGTACGCCAGCGGCTCGCTCAGCCTCTGGAAGATCCGCAGCTCGGAGGAAACCTCCCGCATGATCCGCTGCGCCGCCTGCCGCAGCGAGCGGCTGGCGTTCACCTCCAGGTCAAAGGTCGCCGAGGCCGAGACGTTGAACTCAAACTCCCGCTTCATCCGCTCGAACGCTGCGACGGTGGCTGCAGGGAGACAGACAGACAGGCCGCTGTTTACTGTGGACGGTCTGCCAAGCTGTTCACTACACTCTTGAGGTCCATTCACAGCTGTGTGTGTGGTGTCATGAACCAAAAACACTCTCAATCCATTTCTCCACGTTCATTTTCCAGCATCTCTCTGAGCCTTACCAAGAACAGGCCGTTTCTGTCTCCGTGTCTTTAAGGCTCATTAATATTCACGACCCTCCGTTCCGATCGGCTAACCGTTTCGAGAGCGAAACGTGAGACGCCGCGGCCCGGCGGCTACAGGTAGGGAAAACTCTCCGGTAATAAACGATGACGACCGCTCGACCGCTTTGAAAAAAACACTTTGTTAGTCTATTATTTCTTACAGAAATGATAATGAGCGAACCTTTGTGACGCCACAAAGTTACGGAAGTCCAAACGGCTCGTTTAGAGGCTCGCTTTTCTAATATGGATTGTGTGGATTTAGTTTTGATGCTTTCACCATGTTTAGATACACATCCAACTCCTTTATCATCACAGAGGAGAGGGAGTCCTGCTTTACATGATGTGGAGCTTTAACAGACTGTGACATGATGGACTTACGAGCCGCCAGTCGTTCCTTGAGGTGGCTGGCGATGTAGGACGGGATGATGCAGAAGAGCTGACCGGCTGCAAGAGGACAGACACTGAGAGTCAGATTTAAATCAGGAATCTGACAGATAATGATTTCATTTATTTAGTCTCCATCTTTGGTGCTAAGTAGGGATGGGACGATATATCAAAATTCAATACATCACAATACAAAAATATAACAATCCGTCTGTTGTGTCAGGAACATGAATGGTGATATCAGCTCCATGTTATTCTGCTGTCAGGAACATGAATGGTGATATCAGCTCCATGTTATTCTGCTGTCAGGAACATGAATGGTGATATCAGCTCCATGTTATTCTGCTGTCAGGAACATGAATGGTGATATCAGCTCCATGTTATTCTGCTGTCAGGAACATGAATGGTGATATCAGCTCCATGTTATTCTGCTGTCAGGAACATGAATGGTGATATCAGCTCCATGTTATTCTGCTGTAGTAATCACTAATGAGACTCTTGACCATCACAGTTTCACAAGCTCTCCATCCAAATTATATTATTGTCACTTTGTAATGACATTTTTAAATTGTTGTTTACATTCTAGCAGCCAATGGCATCGCTAGAAAGATTTGAGTCTCAGAAATAAACAGAATTCTGCACAGTCAGACTTTGTTGTCACTGAACCCTATTGATCACATGGTATCCTGGCTGTATTGATCATGAACCTCAGATCGTATAGAATCAGATCAGGAGAGAAACAGATCGTCCGTCACTAGTAATTAGTTCATTACCTCTGCCAACAGAGATAATAATAATCTTTATTTGTATAGCGCTTTTCAAAAAAAAAATTAGGAGATAGATGGATAGATAGAAGATAGAAAAAAGATAGAAGGAGGTTCTGTCTTCACCTGTCTGTCTCTCTGTCTCTCTGTCTGTCTGTCTGTCTGTCTGTCAGCAAGCAGAATAAAATAGAGATAATATCGCAAAACTTTTTCTGACCCACGATACGTATTGTCACATTTTTGTGTGTGTGTGTGTGTGTGTGAGCGGACCGCGGGCGAGGCCGCAGAGCGGCAGGAAGACGTCCATGATGCCACAGAGGAAGCTGAACTGTCCCAGCAGGGCGGTGCAGGCGTCGCGCGCCTCGCTGAACAGCGCCCGGCACGTCCCGTACGGCGCGCCCAGCCGGGCGTTGCACACGTCCCCGACATCCACCAGGAAGTGCAGCACGTTTCTCAGAGTGCGAGCTGCAGGGGTCAGAGGGCACAGTTCATCATAACGTCTCTCTATTTGATGTTTGCTGTATCATTTTCAAAATGTTCAGTTGTTTTAATTATTGGTTTTATTTTCTTCAGTTCTCACTGGTTTTCTTATTCTTAGCTAGATCCTATTTGTTGCTAAACTTTAATCTAATCTACTTTACTCTAATCTAATCTAATTTACTCTAAAACAGATTTTTTTTAAAACAATAACACAATAATAAGTAAAAGCCAGTAGGATAAACAGTGAAATATTAAATATTCTTATCTATATCCTATTTTTCTTTGCTGTATCCTATTACTATTTTCTACTGCAACATCCCGGTTTCCCTGCAGGATTTTATCAATCTATCTTCAAAACTTCAAAAAAACTTCAAAACAAGTTACAGAGAGAAAAAACAGGCAAAAACAGAAAGAATTCAAACTGGAAACTGATTGTACAGAAGTCCGTCTGTGTGACGCACCAACATGGCGGACGTTGTCGGTCAGAGCGCTGACGAGGTTCTGGACTCTTCCTGCAGCAGCGTGAGCGTTACTGCTGATCTGCCTGATCCGGTCCAGCACCGCTGCAGGAGAGGAGAGGAGAGGAGGAGGAGGGGAGAGGAGAGGAGAGGAGAGGGGAGAGGAGAGGAGAGGAGAGGAGGAGAGGAGAGGAGGGGAGGGGAGAGGAGAGGAGGAGAGGAGGAGGGGAGAGGAGGAGGGGAGGGGAGAGGAGGAGGAGGGGAGAGGAGAGGAGAGGAGAGGAGAGGAGGAGAGGAGGAGAGGAGAGGAGAGGAGGAGGAGGGGAGAGGAGGAGAGGAGAGGAGGAGGAGGGGAGAGGAGGAGAGGAGGGGAGGAGGGGAGGAGAGGAGAGAGGAGAGGAGGGGAGAGGAGAGGGGAGGAGGGGAGAGGAGGGGAGGAGAGGAGGAGAGGAGAGGGAAGGAGAGGAGGAGGGGAGAGGAGGAGAGAGGAGAGGAGGGGAGGAGGGGAGAGGAGAGGAGGAGAGGAGAGGAGAGGAGGAGAGAGGAGGGGAGGAGAGGAGAGGAGGGGAGAGGAGAGGAGGGGAGGATAGGAGAGGAGGAGAGAGGAGAGGAGGAGAGAGGAGGGGAGGAGAGGAGAGGAGGGGAGAGGAGAGGAGGAGAGAGGAGAGGAGGGGAGGATAGGAGAGGAGGAGAGAGGAGAGGAGGAGAGAGGAGGGGAGGAGAGGAGAGGAGGGGAGAGGAGAGGAGGAGAGAGGAGAGGAGGGGAGGAGAGGAGAGGAGAGGAGGAGAGAGGAGAGGAGGGGAGGAGAGGAGAGGAGGGGAGAGGAGAGGAGAGGAGGAGAGAGGAGAGGAGGGGAGGAGAGGAGGGGAGGAGAGGAGAGGAGGGTTTGTTACTGGAAGGTTGCTGGTTTGAATCCCTGAACCAACTGGGAAAAATCCTCTCCATTAACTACAAAATACTGTAGTACTATTTTGATAGTAGAAGCAGCAGTAGTAGCAGTAGTAGTAGTAGTGGTAGTATTATTAATAGTAATAGTACCAGTAGAAGCAGTAGTAGTAGTAGTATTAATAGTAATAGTATCAGTAGTAGTAGTAGTAGTAGTATTAGTAGTAGCAGTAATAGTAGTAGTAGCAGCAGTAGTACTAGTAGTAGTATTAATAGTGTATGGTGATGCGGGAGGGGGGCGGGTCTTACGGAAAAGGGGCGTGGCCGCTCTCTGCAGCAGCTCCTGGGTCTGGTTGGCGGTTAGCTCCGCCCCACACAGCAGGCTGGCGGCGGCTCGCTCGGCGTTCAGCAGCGTGTTGGAGAGCGGCCCGGACAGCAGCTGAGACACGCACAGGAACAACAGGAGGCTCCGCCCCCTCGCTGAGGAGCAGGAGGGACGTGGAGGGTCAGAGGTCAGAGGTCAGAGGTCAGAGTGAGAAAACTGTTGTGCAGAAAGACAAAACATACAGAACTACATTTCCAAAACTTCTTCGTCTCACCTGAGCAGAGCGAAGGCAGCATGACGGCCATGTCGGCCCGGACGCCGACCGACAGCCCCATGCCGAAGGCGGCGAGCGAAGCCCCGCCCACCGTGGCGTAGACGCAGAGCCACAGCGGCTGCCGCTGCAGGAAGAGCGCGGCGGCGCCGTACAGCGCCGCCAGCAGCAGGCCGAGGAGGAACGCCGCCAGGCTCCGCCCCGCCTCCACCACATGACCTCTGACCTTCCTGTGAGCGCCGCGCCGCCACCGGCCAGCCAGCCTGCAGGGGGGCGGGGGGGGGGATCCATCACTTCATCTTCCTCTCCACCTATTGCATACTATATTTCATATTTTGAGTGCATTTTCTTACAATAACATAATGTTTTTTTACGATAGAATATTTCTACGATAAAAGAATATTTCTATTTCTTATTGTTATCCTTATCTATTCTTTATTCTTTCTTTTTTTCTTTCTTTCTTTCTTTCTTTCTTTCATGTCGCTTAGCTAGACACATTATTGTTTTCA
>NC_136008.1:970784-985784 GCF_048128805.1 Centroberyx gerrardi | reverse complement strand
TATTGTATAGTATTGTATCATATCATCGGATTGTATCATATTGTATTATATCATTAAATATATTGTGTTGTATGCGCAGTATACTATCATGATGTACAGTATTGTATCGTATCTTGTCATATCATGTCGTATATATATATATATATATATATATATATATATAATATATTTATTTGCTTCTATTCCTTTTGGCAAACCACTCTGTAAGCTCTACTTTTAGATAAGCGCCATAAAGACAAATGATGATGATGGTGATGATGAAAATAATAACAGATATGTAAATAACTTTTCCTCCCTGGCTTTTTCTATGCCTTATTTCCTGCACTTCTCTATCATACATGATGATTTTAGCAGGAATATTGATTATTATTGATTATTATTGATATTATGATCGTGCCCCCAGGCCCGGTGTGGAACGTCCAGCGTAACGTCCAGGCCGCTGCTCTGTCTCTGGGCTGCAGTCTGGACCTGCAGCTCCAACACAGCAGGCTGATGTGGAGAGAGACCGTGCAGCCGTTCATCCTGATCGCCCAGGAGATACAGGTGAGAGAGAGAGGGGGGGGGTTCAGAGGTCAGAGGGGTCAGAGGTCAGAGGTCACTCCTGCTCCTGTCTCCCTGTCAGAACGACACAGCAGAGTTTCAGGAAGAGGCTCGCAGCGTCAGCAGGAAGTTCCAGAGCATCAGAGACGAGGTCGTGTCGCAGTACGGCTACGACCGCTTCCAACCGCAACCCGCCGCCGCCGCCGCCGCCGCCTCCGGGAACACAACGCAGGAGCGCTTCACCGCCAGGACCATGATGCAGTGCGACAGTGAGTGGTGAAGATGAGATTAAATAGACTTAATTAAGATAGAACTTCATTTTATTGATAATGTAGGGAAATTAGGTCGTTGCAACAGTAAATAGTAACTGGATACAGTAAAGAAAAACCTAAAAATACAAGAAGAGAAGTGGGAACAACTTAAACAGTAGAACGCTAAGTTCAAATATTTGAATGAAAAGTGTGAAAAATTTGGAGTGTGTGCCAAATAACAGCAAAAATGTAATTGTCTTATGAAAAATATACCAAAAATATCAAACATATGCAGTATGAAATGAGTAAAAATGTCTACAAAAAATGTCAAGATATATGCAAAGTATAACAGTTTAGAAGAATGACTTTTATTTTTATTACTTTTGTTTTATTTGTCATTTGGCAACAGGAAGTCAGGAAGAACATGAAAACTGTTTGACGTTATTATTGAGTGCAAAAGCTTTATTCTTTTATTTTCATAGCAGCTGTACTCAGTCAACAGAAAAACTTACACCTGGTGTGTGTGTGTGTGTGCGTGTGTGTGTGTGTGTGTGTGTGTGTGTGTGTGTGTGTGTGTGTCAGCGGTGGCGCAGCAGGCCGTGCGGCGCTGTGCAGACTGGTTCCAGGTCCGGTGGCAGCGCTGCATGCAGGCGGTCAGAGTTCCCGTCATCAGCCACTTCCTCTGCGCTTCCATGAGGCTCCACTTCTTGTGTGATGTCATGAGAGGTGAAAGGTCATAGAGGCCCGTTACACACTCCCTCCACACAGGGAACACACACGCTAACACAAGGTCCGACAAGCTGTCTGCTGACACACAGCTGGTCATGCTGCATCCATCCAGCAGGGGGAGCAGAGCCACCAGTCTGCAGCATGGCAGTGTTATATTATTATTATTATTATTATTATTATTATTATTATATTATCTGGAGCTCTGACATGTGAGCAGAGTGTTTAAACGGTTGCTGTAGAGGAATGTGGACTTTATACGTTCTCCATCGGCACCAAAAAAAAAAGCTGAAAAGCAGAAGCTGCTGCCAGACCAGCTGCCGCCATTTTCATGTTTACACAGGAAATGACTTCTTTATTGGTAGTTGTTTGTTTATTTTTCATTTTGTGCTCCTACCTGAACTGTGTTATGTTGCAGAACGTTAGCATCGCATTACAAGTTTGGGGAAATAACCCTAACCCTTAACAGGAGAGTGTGTTTGTAAGTGATGCTCTGTGTGTCGGTCAGT
Organism: Centroberyx gerrardi; assembly: GCF_048128805.1. Lineage (NCBI taxonomy): Eukaryota > Metazoa > Chordata > Actinopteri > Beryciformes > Berycidae > Centroberyx > Centroberyx gerrardi. Next base: position 983,758 of record NC_136008.1, on the reverse strand, counting down.
CATGACTCCGTGGTGCAGGCAGCAGATCCCCGTGGAGGGAAACTTCGGTCAGACGTTCGATCAGCTGAACCGCTCCATCGACCTGCTGAGCAGAGAGTTCAGCTCCGAGCTGGTGCTGCAGGTGACACACACACACACACACACACACACACACACACACAGAGACTCAGCTCAGCCAATCAGAAGTCATGTGACAGTAGCCTATAGTCAGGTCCTTCAGTATTTTAAAGAGGAACTAAACCCCAAAACCAAGTCTGTGTAAAGCCTGACATCTAATAGTACAAAGCAGGTTTTGGCTTTGCTTTGGCTTTTTGCTTTACTTCCTGTTAAATCCACAGTGTGTGAACTGAATTGATCCTTCACTGACCTCTGACCTCCCCCCCCCCCCCCCCCCAGGAGCAGCAGCAGCAGTCGGTCCTGTCTGGGTCTCTGCAGCAGGACTTCAGCGAGTCCCTCAGCAGGTCGTTCAGTCAGCTGACGGCAGGGATGGAGCGGCTGCTGCGCCTCCTGCAGCTCCTCCTCTCCCTCTCCTTCACCTCCATCTTCACCTCGTGAGCCTCAGCTTCTTTTAAAACCTTTATTTATCTGACCTCGATTTTCTTTTCACAGTTCCACCGGTCTGCTGCCGGTGTTCAGGCTCACTGCAGCAGAAGAGTTTCTTAGTGTGTCTAATTCCTAAGTTGACCCACAAAATATTGATTTAATATGGTTTTATTATAAGCTAAAGTCATTTACAAGCTTCTGCCAAAAAACCAACCATAACCATAAACATAGAAACATAACAGATGCAGTTAGATCCTCCTTCAGCCTCTAACCAGCAATGAAAGGTTTTGTTCTCTTTTAATCCAATACAGTCATGTTGTAGAAATCTTTAGTTAAGTCAGAAATAACTGCAGTAACGTGGTTCTGCCACAGGGTGGAGCCAGGTAATCTGATTACAAATCAACATAATCGACCAGACTTGTTGACTACAGTGATGTGATGAGATGTGAAAACAGAGATTTGTTATTCAGAAGTAACACTCCTCAAAATGCCTTCATCAGCCAATCAGAATCAAGTATTGAGCAAAGCTGTGTAATAAATGATGATAAATGACATTTCATCTCCCTAATGCCCAGCTGGGTGTAAACTGCCCACTGACTGTGTGCAGGTTGATATTTACACTAAACATCTGAATCAACACATTTACATTTGACAGTTTAGTTATTTCTCTCTCTTTCTATGTGTCACATAGAGTGAGAAATGAGGACTGGGACTCTGAGCTGCTGGTCAGGTGTGTGTGTGTGTGTGTGTGTGTGTGTGTGTGTGTGTGTGCAGGGCGTTTGGTTACAGCAGGCGCTTCAGGCAGGACGTTCGCTTCGACAACGTTTACATCACCAGATACTTCAGACTGATCGACGGCCGCAGGAGGAGAGCGGTGAGAACAGCTGTGTCATGTTTCACTACAGTTATACACTTTCTCCATATTAAACACATTTACCTGAGCTTCATTCTCAATATGTCAAAACTAAAAGTGACGATATCCTCTGAGATGTTAGTATTTTGTGAGTAAAGGTCTCAAGCTCACTAATAACCTCAATACTTTTCAGCAGAGTCTGACTTCAACACAGTAACTGTTGTCAGTGTGAGTTTCACACTTCAGATTAAATTCTTTGCTTCATTACAAAATACAGGAACAGCTCTGAAGCGTCAATGTTTTGCAATTTCCTTGCCATATAAGAAAAGTACTATTCAAATATAATACTAATACTAATAGTAACAATAATAATACTGCTGCTACTACAACTAGGACCACTACCACTGCTACTAATAAAAGTACTTGTACTTGTAGCAGCAGCAGTACTAGCAGTAGTGTTAGTTGTATTATTAGTATTATTTACATGTAGATATTTATATGCTATGTAATAACGCAGAAGAGATGATGATTGAGTGTAAAATTCCCCTTGTTTCATCTTGTTTTATTTCGTCTCATTTTGTCTCATCTAATCTGTCATCTCGTCTCATCTCATCTCGTCTCGTCTCATCTCATTTTGTCTTGTCATCTCATCTCAACTCTCATCTCGTCTCACTTCTCATCTTGTCTCATCTCGTCTCATCTCATCTCGTCTCATCTCATTTTGTCTTGTCATCTCATCTCAACTCATCTCGTCTCACTTCTCATCTTGTCTCATCTCGTCTCATCTCGTCTTGTCTCATCTCATTTTGTCTTGTCATCTCATCTCAACTCTCATCTCGTCTCACTTCTCATCTTGTCTCATCTTGTCTCATCTCGTCTCATCTCGTCTCGTCTCATCTCATTTTGTCTTGTCATCTCATCTCAACTCTCATCTCGTCTCACTTCTCATCTTGTCTCATCTTGTCTCATCTCGTCTCGTCTCATCTCATTTTGTCTTGTCATCTCAACTCATCTCGTCTCACTTCTCATCTTGTCTCATCTCGTCTCATCTCGTCTTGTCTCATCTCATTTTGTCTTGTCATCTCATCTCAACTCTCATCTCGTCTCACTTCTCATCTTGTCTCATCTTGTCTCATCTCGTCTCATCTCGTCTCGTCTCATCTCATTTTGTCTTGTCATCTCATCTCAACTCTCATCTCGTCTCACTTCTCATCTCGTCTCATCTCATCTCGTCTCATCTCGTTGCATCTCATCTCATCTCACCTCTCATCTCGTCTCACTTGTCATCTCATCTCATCTCGTCTCGTCTCGTCTCATCTCGTCTCGTCTCATCTCGTCTCATCTCGTCTCGTCTCATCTCATCTCATCTCTCATCTCGTCTCGTCTCATCTCTCATCTCATTTTGTCTCATCTCATCTCTCATCTCGTCTCATCTCACCTCTCATCTCGTCTCTCATCTCGTCTCGTCTCATCTCGTCTCATCTCACCTCTCATCTCTCCTCTCATCTCCTCATCTCGTCTCTCATCTCTCATCTCTCATCTCGTCTCATCTCACCTCTCATCTCATCTTTCCTCTCATCTCGTCTCTCATCTCTCATCTAATCTCATCTCACTTCTCTCATCTCGTCTCATCTTTCATCTCTCATCTCATCTCTTCTCATCTCTCATCTCGTCTCATCTTTCATCTCATCACATCTCGTCTCATCTCTCATCACATCTCGTCTCATCTCTCATCTCATCTCGTCTCATCTTTCATCTCATCACATCTCGTCTCATCTCTCATCTCATCTTGTCTCATCTCGTCTCATCTTGTCTCATGTCTCATCTCACCTCTCATCTCGTCTCATCTCACCTCTCATCTCATCTCATCTCATCTATCATCTCATCTCTCGTCTCATCTCATCTCATCTTGTCTCATGTCTCATCTCACCTGTCATCTCGTCTCATCTCATCTCACCTCTCATCTCATCTCATCTATCATCTCATCTCATCTCTCGTCTCATCTCGTCTCATCTTGTCTCATGTCTCATCTCACCTGTCATCTCGTCTCGTCTCTTCTCATCTCGTCTCGTCTCATGTTGCAGGGGAAGCGCTGTCTGTTTCCTCTCAGCAGATCTGAGAGAAGTCAGTTCATCGACCCCTGGAGTCCAGCCATCCATCCCACTGAGCTCCGACAAGTGGTGATGATGATGATGATGATGATGATAATAATGATAATGATAATGATAATGATGATGATAATGATATTAATGATAATGATAATGATAATGATATTAATGATAATGATGATGATACATGTAGAAAGCACAAAGGAGAGTTACATCACTTCCTGTGGACTGGTGAAAACATTTTTGAGTTAAACCTCGTTATGTGACTGAAGTTATTTCACCTGTAGAAGTGGAATCAGTTGACAGTATTTGACTGAGTGTGTGTGTGTGTGTGTGTGTGTGTGTGTGTGTGTGTGTGCAGGTGGTGGCTGTGTTGCAGGTGGTGTGTGTTGCTCTGCTGTCTGCCGTCCTGCTGGCTGTGGATCTGTCAGTGTTTCACATGCTGGACATCGTCAGCAGACACAGCGTCACCCAATTCAACCTCACCAGTAAACACACACACGCACACGCACACGCACACGCACACGCACACACACACACACAGTCCTCACAATTCAAACAGTTGTAAACACTGACATCGTGCAGCTTTAAAGTCGGGTCCCTTCCTGTCCGGTGTGTGGCTCCGCCCCTCTGCAGGCAGCCACCATGTGGACATCAGAGTGGGCGGAGCCTCCATGATGGCCCGCCTCCTGAGGAAGACTGTCGCTGCCTTCAACTCCTCCTCCAGCCTCCACATGACCACCAGCAACCAGAGTAGGTCAAAGGTCAAAGATGTGTGTGTGTGTTTCTGTGTGTGTGTGTGTGTGTGTGTGTGTGTGTGTGACAGATAAAGACTCCTGTAACTGAAGATCAAAGTTGTGAGTGAATATCAATCTAAATTTTTTTATAAAATGTCATTCTCTCTCTCTCTCTCTCTCTCTCTCTCTCTCTCTCTCTCTCCCCCCCCCCCCAGTGTGTGTGTCCCCCCCCTCCCCCCTCCCTGCAGGTGTGTATGTCACCTGTGTATGTTCTGTCCTGTTGGCGGCGCTGTTCAGCTGTCTGCAGGTTTACACCAACCGCCTCAGACGAGTCATCGCTGCCTTCCACTATCCTGCGGTACACACACACACACACACACACACACACACACACACACACCATGAAACTAGCTGGCCCTACAAAGCCAAAGAGCGATAATTCTTGGAATGCATATGAGTGTGTGTGTGTGTGTGTGTGTGTGTGTGTGTGTGTGTGTGTGTGTGTGTGTGTGAACTCCATGGTAATTGTATGAATACAGCTCTTAATCCTCAGCCTGGACTTTGAACCACAGAGCCGTTTCTGTGTTTACCTGCAGAGGATCATGGGTAAATAAGTCAGCCACAGAGAAAAGCTGCAGAGGATTTTTTCATTACGGGGAAAACAATGTGTGTGTGTGTGTGTTTACTTCTGTAAAGAAATGTGTTATTGGTGCTGTTAGTGTTAAAGTGGTTCAGGTGAACAGCAGCAGTGTGTCTCCAGCCAGGCTGCACCAGGATCACACCACGCTCTGATGAACAAAGATGATGTCATACGTGTGTGTGTGTGTGTGTGTGTGTGTGTGTGTGTGTGTGTGAAATCAAATCCTATACGCAAAGAGGCGCTGTGTGGAGTAAAGCTGATCTGAGAACAGATTAGTGTAATAGCATTACAGAGAGAGAGGGTGAGAGAGAGAGAGAGAGAGAGAGAGAGAGACAGAGAGAGAGAGAGAGACAGAGAGAGAGGGTGAGAGAGAGAGAGAGAGAGAGAGAGAGAGAGAGAGAGAGAGAGAGAGAGAGGGTGAATGAAAGAGGATTTAGTGGAAGAAAAGTGTTAATGAGGGTCATTACCAGCCTCTCTCTCCACCTTCTGACTCCATGTCTCTCGACCGTCGTCTTCTTCTTCTACACATTATTTACTGCATGTAGAGAGAGAGAGAGAGAGAGAGAGAGAGAGAGAGCAGTTGGTTTCTCTGAGATTTATTGGTTGGAAAGACACTGACAAAATGAAATCCCTTTCTTCTCTCGTATCAGTGTGTGTGTGTGTGTGTGTGTGTGTGTGTTCATCTGTGTAACTGTTAAACATATGTACCATCCACAATCCATTTGACCAGTGACTTCTCTCCCTCTCTCTGCAGAGAGAGAAGAAGCGAGTCTTGTTCCTCTACAACCTCCAGATCCAGCAGCGGATTTCCTCCATGAACAGGAAACGCATCATCAGCCGGGGACGGAGGCACCGGACGGTGCGTTACTGAGCAACAATATTAAACTAATCATTATTACAGCAATATTGAGATATAATAATAGTTGCAGATGGAACCCGTGTCTGTGTTAGAGCTGTGTCAGTGTTGCAGGACAGCTGCTTCTGAAACACTGAGCACGTTCACATGGACGGCAATATTCTGATATTAACCCGATTAAGACAATACTCTGAATAACACACTGCCATGTAAACAGCATGTTCTGATGACCTTAACCCGAATAAGGTCATAGTCGGAGTAAGCAGTAGTCGAATTAAGACGTGGAGTATTCCGATCTTAGTCTCATTATTGAAGTGCGTTGTAGACATGTAAACACCTTATTCACACTGTGACGTCCTGTCAGAGTTTTTGCAGCATTTTGCGACGTACGGCGATCCAACTGCTTGACGACGCACGCTGTAACTTCCAGCGAGTGTTGCGCAACTTGTTTACAGAAGAAAAGATGACTGCCACCGGTAAAAAGAAGTCCCAACACTACATACTCATGAGGGTATAAACCACGGCAGCAACATGACAGGAAGGGTTTCAGGTTAAATTCAGGAGGGAGACTCGGACGCAGGACGTCCTGTGGGCGTCTTCAGTCATTAATCTGACTGCTCTGTAGCATGTAAACGGGAATATGAATGGAATATTCTATAAGCAACTCATGTAAACACCTTAATCGAAATATTGTCTTATTTAGAATAAGGTCAATAGTCGGATTATTGCAGTCCATGTAAACGTAGTCACTGACACTGCTGTCAGTACAGAAGCAGGAAGTAACAGCAGTCTGTCCTCTGCAGCGCTGCTCCGCCTGGATCTGCTGCCTGGAGCGGCTGGGACTCCGTCTGCTGCAACACACACAGACACAGACACAGACAGGAGAGACACAGACACAGACAGGAGAGACACAGACACAGACAGGAGAGACACAGACAGGAGAGACACAGACAGGAGAGACACAGACAGGCTGCTGACTGACACTGACGGCTGCTATTAAATCACATGAAGCAGAGACACACTGGGCTCCGTTCATTCATGGCAGAGAAGCACCAACATCCAGAGGTGAGACCAAGTCAACTCTGCTCGAGTCCCAAGTCAGTCTCAAGTCTTGAGGCTGAAGTCTCAAGTCAAGTCCCAAGTCTAAATGTAGAACAGCAAGTCAAGTCAGAACAAATCAAGAGTCCAGTATCAATTTAATATCTTAAAGAAAACTAAATATCTAGGACTTTTCAATGCAATATGGTTTTAATAGGATAAAAACTTGGTAAGAGCATCATGAGTTTGATTTCTATAATCAGTTTCAACTTCAATAAGTTCAATCATTCCATACAAATTCAGAAAACAGAATTTAAATTCAGTCGTCCGCTGGAACAAATCTCATCACTTTCAATCTAAGTCATTTACACAAACACAAGATCTCAAGTCAAGACTTTAGAAACCTTTTCAAGTCATCAAAGTACAAGTCAGAGTCAAGTCCCAAGTCACCAGAACCCAAGTCAAGTCCCAAAGCATTTTGAAAATGATCCAATAAAATAAATTAAATGTGTGTGTGTGTGTGTGTGTTGAAGTGTTACAGTGTTACAGTGTTTAGCTGATGTGGATAAAACGATGGAACGTGAGAGCAGGTAAATCCAGTGTGTGTGTGTGTGTGTGTGTGTGCTGTACACTTCACATCACAGCATGATCATATTATCAGATTAGATATGTAGGAAAGCAGTCGCATAATGCCGTTAATCCCCCACACACACATAGCAGCACGTGCCGATTCATTCACACATCTCAGCGCTGCAGTCTGACACACTGGGCAACATGTTGGCCAACATGCTGGGCAACATGCTGGGCAACATGCTGGGCAACATGCTGGGCAACATGCTGGGCAACATGTTGGCCAACATGCTGGGCAACATGCTGGGCAACATGTTGGCCAACATGCTGGGCAACATGCTGGGCAACATGTTGGCCAACATGCTGGGCAACATGCTGGGCAACATGTTGGCCAACATGCTGGGCAACATGCTGGGCAACATGTTGGTCAACTCAGACAGGCAACGTCACCGTCTGATAACAGGAGGGTGTCTCTCTGCTGTCCGGTCAAGACGAAGACAGGATGAAACTTTATCGATCTGTGCAGCAAAGTAAACAATACAGAAATATAAATATGAAGAGTAAAATGGAGGATGAATTTAAAGGTTAAATGTGTAATATTCCTGCTTTATGACCAGTAAATATCAGCAGGTTGCTGAATGGTAGAGTGAACCACAGGAGGCCGAGGCTGAAGACCTCCACAGGGTTTAGTCTCCATCTGAGGTGATGATGGTTTTGTGATTTAATCAGGAAATGTGACACAGTGAAGCATCAGTGTAACTGCTGGGACCCTGCAGCCTCCTCCAGGACCCTGCAGCCTCCTCCAGGACCCTGAACCGCAGTTTGGAAACCTCCATCACTCCAGACAGGAAAGAGTTAAGACCAGAGAGGAAATCCCGCCTGTGTGTGTGTGTGTGTGTGTGTGTGTGTGTGCGTGTGTGTGTGTGTGTGTGCGTGTGTGTGCTTGTCTCACAAACTCAAATACCTTTGTCAAGCCAGTCAGAATCAAAAACAGTACATCCGGTCAGAATTTTCTAAATAAAAGCCTCACTGAGTGATGCTTTTGGGAAATAGAGTAGCCTACCAAAGTGAAAATATCAGTGGGGAATCAGTGGTAAATTAAAAAAGTATTTCATTTTAAGAAAGTTTTTGTTGCTCTTTACATCCCAACAGAGGCTTTACAGTTTCATCACCAGTCTGCTGTCGTCTGTTAGTTAATAAAGTGTAAATCTGTAGAACTGTGTGTTAGTTAATAAAGTGTAAATCTGTAGAACTGTGTGTTAGTTAATAAAGTGTAAATCTGTAGAACTGTGTGTTAGTTAATAAAGTGTAAATCTGTATGAAGCAGCTAGAAGCAGAGAGCAGCTGAGTCAGCTTGTTGTGGTGTGGCTGTAGATCCATTCAGTAACGTTCTCAGTAAAAGTGAATAGTGTGATAAGGTGGATTTGGTTACTGTGACACAGTAAACTGTCTTGTCTTTAGCCCTAGTCTCTACTCCAAAACACTCTGAGTTGTAGCTTGAGAAGAGTCAGCTCAGTTAACCTGAACAAACTGTTAGCTAGCTAACTAGCCAGCAAACACACTGATGTTAATGTGTGAATCAGCTCTAAATCACATTTTATGTAGATGTAAACCTATGTGGCTTCTATAAAGTGTTTATGCTCTCTTTAATACGCAGCTACAGCTAGCCACCTAACATTATTGTGCAAATCAAAAGGCAGTAATGACCACATGCTAACTAGCTAACATTATCTAACCAATAACGAGTCAGATCAATGATGTTTCACTGTTGAGACAACAGTAGAAAGTTTAGAAATGCTATCAGCTGTTGCCAGGACCTGTGGACTTCCAATATGGCCGCCGGAGGACGCATTACGTCATCTAAATACTGTATACACTATCTTTTACTTTACAAAACTGACAAATACGATTTTATTTTGAAGGCCATATCGCCTAACCTCCGGTCTTGTGGCTAACGCTGGCTAGCTTGACGCAGCTGGGTGACGTATCATTTGAACTCCCGGTATAAACACAGGCGGTCCGGTGTCCAGCGGCACGAGACGGGCCTTCAGGACGGTTCACCCGGTACCAGAGCTGACGGGCCGCCGGAGGTCCAAACCGACAGGCTGCCGGTTCTGTCGTGATTCGTTTTGGGCAGAAACTGTTTTCGCCAAAGCTGCGCAGTTACCGGAGACCGGAGGACCGAGGAGTCTGCCCGCTACATTAACGGAGAATTAACGGTCACCGCCTCTGCCCGTCGCCCGGGACAGCAGCCGCTCCCCCGCCTCTGACCAGCCCGACCCGGCCGGGCGGTGGATGTTACCGGATTCACAATAACATGGATTCTCGGTCGAGGTTTCCCCGCTGCTTCGACACGGTGAGGTAACCGGACGGGACGGGAGGTTTCCTCATACAGCAACCTGTTGCCGGTTGCCTCTTGTTGGAGTTGCTGGATCGGTCGGTCGGTCGGTCGGACGGTAAACTCGGACCCCGGCAGGATGAACCGAGCCGCCGGGCTGCTGCTGCTGCTGCTGGCCGCCCGGGCTGCGCTCACCGCCGGCCGCGCTGTGAGCGGACCGCCGGGGGGAGAACCGGGAGGATTTCTACCGGACAGACACACACAGAGCTCACTGCACGGTACACCGGCTTTACTCAGCTCTAAACACACTTACCTGTTAAGAATCATTTTTACCTGCCAGATTTTCTGATAGAAGTATCTCACCTACCTGTTTTCAAGCCGTTTCTTATGCAGAATGAGGTTTCTTTTAATAAAATATATGAAAACTCTATCAGCAGGATAAAACCATTGAGATGAAACAGAAGCAAAGCAAGAAGACAACAAGCACAGGACAAATAGAAAGATGTAAAGCAACAACAAAAAAAGACAGTCAGTAAGAACAGATCAGATACAACACAAGACAGAAAGACTCAGACAAAAAAACAAAAGAGAGAAAAAAGTCAACAACATGGAAATGTGTAATACATATTTCACCTGTGGCTGTAATCTGCACAGCAGGGACAGACAGGAGTCCTGACGGGGCGGTGAGACGGTGTGGGCCGGTAGGGGATGTAAAACCACAAGTACATAGAAAGTGATGGAAAAACCTTCAGGCTGCCAGCTGACTGCAGCAGTGTGGGGGTTCAGTGCCTTGCTCATGGGCAGCTGATGGTGTGAAAACTCCTCTAAACCTCTGTGACTCTGCCTCCATTCCAAAAGAAATGTCATAACATTTCTTTTCATTGGATGAGCTTAGTTCTCAAATACAATTAAAACCTAATCCAGTGAGACACGTCAAATGTCATGCCAATAAAGCCTATTGAATTGAATTGAGTTTTGATTGAGTTGATTATGTTAAAATCTGGATTAAGGATTTTTTTTTATTTTAGGGTAAATCAATCTGCCCTCCACTGACTCAGATCATAGGGTAGCAGCAGCTTAGAAATGCTGCTTCACTACCTCCCAATTTCCCTGCTTCAAATTGTTCTTTATAAATTAGAATAGAATAAAATACTACTTTATTAATCCCCATGGGGAAATGAATCTTCTGCATTTAACCCATCCAAACAGCCCATACACAAACACACAGCCATAAGCTGGAGAGGCCTGAGGGCTCGATGGCAGCAGCATCTGATCTTGACTCTGACAGCCCTCCGGTTGCCAGCTGTCATTTTGCCAGATTTTTGTGCCATCTGGCCAGGGATTCGAACCGGCAACTTCGGACTACTAGTCTGCTTCTCTAACCTCTGGGCTACCTACCGCCCAAGTTGCCCACCTATTATTTCTACCAGCCCACCCTAATATAGCAGGCTGAAACCGGCCCTGCTCCATTTAGTAGTTAGTTGTGTTTTTCTTCTTGGTGGATAACCGGCCAATCGTAGACGAGGTGACGTCACCTCCAGATATTTCCAGCGGTAAACGTCAGGTTTTGGTGTCAGTCCCTCATCTTCTTTCTCTCTCTGGAGGGAAAAGTAAACGAGTCTTCATCACAAGATAAACAGCTCCTGCAGGTTACTGAACATCACACACTGATGTTGGCAGATATTGGAAATGAGAGTAAACTTAATATCTAGAAGGTAAAACATCCAGGTCAGGCTGCTGTCTGTCTCAGTAAACTGTAAACTACAGTCAGCAGTCTGACTGAATGTTCTGTTTCATTCTCTTAAAGCATTCTGATCTAAAGGCTTCTGCTTAAAAGCTTGAAATTAGTTTCTTAGACAAATATAAATAGTGAAGTTGATCCTATGTATGAATTTCTTTCCAAAGCCTTTGTCTTTCCATCAAGGCAAAGAATCTAAAATATAAGATAGTTTTGATTTGTTTAACACTTTTTTGGTCGCTGCATAATTCCATTTGTGTCATTTCATAGTTTTGATGTTTTACTGTTAATGTAAAATGTGGAAAATTAGTAAAAATATTGAAAAATGTGGTGTGTCCAAACTTTTGATTGGTAGTGTCGTTCAGAGGAAGTTTGAGAACAGGCAAAGACAAAAAACTGTAGAACTGAATTCAAATGTTACCGTCACTGATTTATCCACTAAAGACTGGTTTTATCATCATTCCGTGTGTGTGTGTGTGTGTGTGTGTGTGTTGTCCTGGTAGGAGTGAAGCATCACTTGAACATTTTGCATTGAGATTTTTCTGAATCTCCTGCTCAGTTCAGACCTTTCTCTGCTGCCCGTGATGTTGGAACAATTTATGACAAATCAGACTCAGACCCAGACCCAGACCCAGACCCAGACTCAGACCCAGACCCAGACCCAGACATGAGTTTCACTACGACTTCTTCTTCTGTCCCTTCTGTGTGACAGAGCTCCACCCTGACATCTAGAGTTTCTCACCAACAGAAGTAGAAACGTCCGGAGAGACAGCTGCAGCGACACTTTGAAGCACAAGTATCATTTTCCCTTTAGAGAGCAGCTAGCTGGTTTCATCTTCTTCTTTATCGGATGACAAAGTTTGACTGACCAAACGAGGACGCGTGCTGATTCGCTGTGAGATTAGCCAATCAGCAAGCGAGGCTCAGTTCAAACCTACAGAACAGAGTTTACCAGACTCCACCTGAACAAACCCAGTCGCCTCCCAATCGCTGCGCTCCACTGGAAGTCAGAAGTCAGTAGTTCCTAGTTGGTATTCCCGACGTCCGATCTAAATGTGTTCCGGTGCGTCTGCTGGGGAAAACACGGACACAACGCTCTGCCCGCTAACGTTAACGTTAGCTATCTGACAACGCTCTGGTAACGTTAAGCTAGTTCATACAGCAAAGACTTCTATCTAGTAACGAAGCACAAGTCACTGAGTTGCGTTACAGATGCAAACTACAAAGTTGTTACAAAGCGTTTTCATAACACAAAAACTACATATCAAGTAAAATCAAGTTTTATTAAGTACAAATTGATGCAAAGGGATTTCAGTTGACTTTTCACACTGCTGTGACGTCAGCTGTGTTTGTCGGAGAACTCATTTCCGACTCCGACTTGTTTTCCGTGTCGTTCAGCGGAGTGCAGCCCGACCCCCGGTGAAGCCGCGGGTCCGGCCGACCGCTCGGGTCTGACCCGTGTGTGTTTTCTGTCCTCAGGTGCGGAGCGGCGGCAGCAGCAGCGGCGCCCCCTGCTGGAGAAAACCCGGCCCTTCGTCTTGGTGGACGGACGC